>NC_136748.1:9613418-9880918 GCF_936440315.1 Barbus barbus | reverse complement strand
TTTGTGATACAAATTAGTGCCTATCATAAGAAGACTCGGTGATGTTGATGCTGTCAGCCGAACAGATAAAACTGTAAATGACAGAAATTTTGGGCATTACAAGATTTTTACATTTTCTTCATGCTTCCCATGTTCAAAAGTTGTCATCACAATGTCCTGTATGGTTGCAAGGCCATCATTGCCAAGCAGTTGCTAAATACTTTTTTCCACATAAAAAAAAGAATATATATTATACACTATAGTATATATATTATAATCAAAAATCTATTCAAATCTATGCTAAATATATTTAGTTTAATCCTTGGGTGTTTATTTGATTTGATTTGTATCCTGGAGATGTTTGACATGCCCTGACATTTGTGCTTATGTCATTCTTTTAGATATTTATACTATATTAAACCTTTAAATGCAAGAATATATTACAAAATGTATTTGAAGGGGCACGAACATTTGAACATTTAAAATATGGATGGATGGACAGACAAACAAACAAAAAATAAATAGGTAAATACCCTTTTCACAATAAAAATATTTAGATAAAATGTCGTCATAACTAAAATAAAAAAATAAAAACATTTTATGTAAATATATTTAAACATCTGTATGAGCAATACGTTTTAGCTGTGTTTTTGTATATTTTGAAGCATATTTAAAATCATACCTGAATGCATGTATTTATTTTTTGTATGGCACATTTTTATGTGGTTGCTTACAGACTCTAATAATAATAATAATAATAATAATAATAATAATGATGATGATGATGATGATAATGATAATAATAATAAAAGCTCTCCTTTGATTAACATCTATGGCATTTACTCACCTGTTTTATTTGTTTATTTTTTGTCTTGACAGAATTGTTTTTTGCAAGTTGGATGGGGACTATTTATGAACAACAATTGAACAATTTCTGAGGTCAGTCAATTGGACTGAGGTGTGGAATTTGATTGGGTCAGAATAGGATGTTAACCTCTTTGATTTTAAGCTACTCCATAGTGACTTTAGCTGTATGTGGCTGCTCTGCTGGAAGATGAATCTTTTTTCAAGTGCATGCGCTCGTGGGACTGCAGCGCTATTTCCTCCAGGTTTTTTCTGCATCCATCAATTCTTCCTTCTATCTCAATGAATTTCCTAGTCCCTGTTGTAAACAAGCATCCCCAAACACAATGCTGCATAACCATATTTCAAATGCTGCTCCACTTGAGACGTGATGAGCTTGTTCAACAAGGGTTTATGTTCTTTCCATTCATGCCAGATTTATGAATAGTGCATGCTATTATGTGTATCATATAGCTTCTTCAGTTTATGGCTTTCCATTTTATAATCTGTCTTAAATAGCTTTTTCTGATGGACTTCATTGTGTATGAGTGTATTATATGGTTTGCATACATAATTTCCTTCATTTTATTGTTTCGTAATTGTTATTGTAATCTGTTATGTGACTCAATTCTTTCTTTCTTTCTTTCTTTCTTTCTTTCTTTCTTTCTTTCTTTCTTTCTTTCTTTCTTTCTTTCTTTCTTTCTTTATTTAGTGAATTAATATTTTTTTTCTTTTGTCATCAATTAAATCTTTATAGATGTTCTAGAGATGATATGATTGGATTAGACAACACGTTTTAATGGTAAAAAAAAAAAAAAAAGAAAAAAAGATTATCCATAATACTGTATATAATAGACAGTGTTGAGTAGAGGAGCTTGAACTTCAAAGAATCGTGCTTTCAACTGAGGAATCTTGTAGAGGCGTTAAATCAAATAAACTAAATTACCCCAGCCAACATTTTCTCAAATTTACAGGTTTCGCTTGATTGATGAATCCTTAATTGAAGGCAAATTAAATAGAACTCTAAAACAACTTCATTTCTCTGAAGTGGCTCATGCATTGAAAGGCTTGCGATTGCAGCGGGAATTAACTCTCATTGCAATCGGGTTGTAATAATGCTTTTTTAGCTTGAGGGAAATTTCTTACTCTCACTGGATGACATTCTAGAGCAATCTCACTTTAATCAAAACGACCCACCTTCCTACTCAATTATCATCAATCAGAATCAATAAAATTAGATTTCTAAACCCTATCCCATGTTGCATTCTTCCACAGAAAATAAAAATCCTCTGATCATTGTACAAACACAGATCCATTTCTGTACATTTACTTGATTCTGAAATCACCCGCTGATACTAAAACCTTTGTAACAACTCAACAAGGCGAGCGTAATAGGCAAAGAGCATAGTATGAGCTGAAATATCACGCTGTAAATTTTCATGAGCTCTCATCTTTTGCTTTCCGCTCTCTTTTTTTATTATGTCTCAGCCTTTTTTCTCACTTGACGATGAATAGATGTTAAATTTAATTAAGCAGAAAATTTGGTCAGTGCTTTCTCTTTCAAAAAACGGGTCTTCTGGATTTAACAACCTAGAAAAAGTCTCCCTCATTATACATGTGAGCGGTTTAGCCCTGTGGCCGGCCCTACAGGACAGCTCTCAGCAGATGAGCGAACAGTTGCAAACAATGTGTTTATTGATCCTGCAGGCTTTGCCATTTAATTTCATTCAACCTTTTATATGGTTTAGAACACATGAGATGAGAATTTTATAGATCTGCTTCACAGAAAAGTCATCAGGCCAATAAATTGTGCTGATAAAGCAGTATATGCATTATGTATAAGTTTACTCAAGTAAGAAGATACTGCGTTTGACATTTTGTTGGTATAGATTAATGTAATATGCAATATATTTGTTTCATTTTTAATTTCTGCCTTTTAATTCAAATTGCACAAGTTGTTTTCTTTGTGTATGCTCTTTACTGACCTTTTCCGGGCTGTGTGCAATTATCAATAAAATGAAGAAAAGGCTAGCATGACCTCACGGTGATGCTTTTCATCTTTATGTTTATTCTTGTACATGAAAAAGCTGCCAGAGCCCGCAACAGCTGCCCAGCTTCCTCTGGTTTCCTTGTTGGTTCCTAATCCAACAGCTAATGGGTAGTTGGTGTGGCAGGTCTGTTAATATATATATATATATATATATATATATATATATATATATATATATATATAAAATTGTTTTTTTTTTTTTTTTTTTTTTTCTTTTTTTTTAGTCATTTAGCAGATGCTTTTATCCAAAGCGACTTACTAATGAGGGCAATGGAAGAAGAACTTGTCCTGTTAACCTGCTGTATGGTCCTGCCCACCGTGCTGCAGCTCAGTTTCAGGGTCTTGGCAAACTTCTTATAGCCTACGTCATCTTTATGTAGAGCAACAATTCTTTTGTTCAGATCCTCAGAGAGTTCATGAGGTGCCATGTTGAACTTCCAGTGACCAGTATGAGAAAGTAAGAGCGATAACACCAAATTTAACACACCTGCTCCCCATTCACACCTGAGACCTTGTAACACTAACATGACACATGACACCGGGGAGAGAAAATGGCTAATTGGGCCCAATTTGGACATTTTCACTTAGGGGTGTACTCACTTTTGTGGCCAGCGGTTTAGACATTAATGGCTGTGTGTTGAGTTATTTTGAGGGGAAATTTACACTGTTATACAAGCTGTACACTCACTACTTTACATTGTAGCAAAGTGTCATTTCTTCAGTGTTGTCACATGAAAAGATATAAAATATTTACAAAAATGTGAGGGGTGTACTCACTTCTGTGAGATACTATATATATATATATATATATATATATATATATATATATATATATATAAAGTATAAAACAGTGATCTATTTTGTATTATGTTGAATATTTATTTATTTTTATTAATAATATTTTTTTTTGTAATAATAATACTTATAATTAATGGGGTTATCTATCTATCTATCTATCTATCTATCTATCTATCTATCTATCTATCTATCTATCTATCTATCTATCTATCTATCTATCTATCTATCTATCTATCTATCTATCCATCTATCTATCTATCTATCTATCTATCTATCTATCTATCTATCTATCTATCTATCTATCTATCTATCTATCTATCTATCCATCTATCTATCTTATCTATCTATCTATCCATCCATCCATCCATCCATCCATCCATCCATCCATCCATCTATTAAAATGTGGACAATTCAATTTGTAAATAAATGATAAAATATCATTATCATTTTATTTTATATTCAAACAATTTTACATTTTGTGCTATAAAAGCTAAATTATCTAACATTTCTATTTATTTCCCTTAGCATCTTATTGTCTGCTGCATCATCATTCTGCGCATGCTAAACTTCTATCTATATATGTTACAATTCAAAAGCAGATGCACATTGTTCTACTTCGGCTTCCACCATCTTACCCTGTATTATTTTTATTTATTTTATTTTATTTTATTTATTTATTTTTGTCACATACATCCATTTGCTTTCTGAATAAGAGCTTTTATTAAATAAATACAGGTTGTGGTTAATATGACTGAAGAATTACAAGGAACATAATTCTGGTGTAAACAACAACAACAACAACAACAAAATAAATAAAAAAAGAAATCAATTTACACACAGTAAAATATTGGAAAAACAGGCATGTCAAATGTCAAAGGGACGAGGGCAAGCAGTTCATCCATGTCTTCCCTTCCAATCCTTTATGTATTTGGAAGACGGTTTTATCCAAACTGAATGACATTTCATTCAAGGTATAAATTTTATCAGTTGCCTGGCGATCAAACCTATGACCTTGGTGTTGTTAATGCCAAGCTCTACTGTTTGAACTACAGGAACAAACCTATTGCTGCAAACTTTGCACTGACCTTAAACTTCTGTTTGCGTCAGGCTGTCAACCTCCCTTCAGTATTTTCTCAGCATTTCAGTAACAAGAATCTCTGTCTCAGTCTATTATGGTAGACACTGCACAGATATCCATGGGAAATATAGTGCTGTGAGTGGTGAGGGACCAGAACATAAACACATGGATGGGGAAGGCTAAATTTAGTTCTTCTGAGCTTGTACATCTTTCCTGGTTGGATAAACTACCACTTCTGATCATTGGTCATATCTGACATTGATTAGAAATGAAAAAGAGTAACATTCAATTTTGTGTGAACTACTACCTCACTATGAAGTCTTGAAAAACATTCTGTTACAAGACTGAACAGATGCTGTAACAACACATATAAACAAAGAAAAAAAATCAGCTGTGTATTTTGTGAAATAACATTTTATTAAATTTTTTTAAAACATATTTTACATTTAATTTGTATAACAATATATTGTTATAAATGATATTTTACTAATTATACTTTATTAACTTTATAATTAAATATATTTGTTATACTAAAATATTTTAGTATTCGTATAAAGTAGCAAATGGTACATAAATAAATACATTAATGTACTTTACAATTGTGTTAAAAAGTGTTATAATTATCATTAACATTAACTTTGGCAGCCCTATTACTTTTACTTTGCGTTGTAATACAAGTGCATTGTAAACACATATAACAGGAAACTAGTGCACCTGTATTATTTAAAATCATATAATGTACTCAATGTTTGTGCAAATACTCTACACAAAGTATATACCGGTAATAAAGCTTGTTGCATGGGCTGAAAGGTATTATAGACGTCCTTTGGCTGTAGTAATCTTGCCCAAAACTGACAATTCACAATCCTTTCATTCCTTTTATCATGCTTTTTTTTGACCCTTGGCTAAATATTCTAAATTAAACCGAATAATTGTGATAAGACTAATGTGATGGACAATGCAGTAAAAATAACCATAATTAGAGATCATGCCACTATGGTAACAACTGGTGAAAGAATTATGATCATCTACGGCATCTATCGTCCTCGCACATCTGTTGCCATAAATCTGCTATTCAAATTGAATTTGCGATGCATGTGATCTGAGAAATGAATTGGACCATCTTTTGCCATTTACCAAATGCCATCTGTACAGTTCAAAATCGCCAGCCTTTAGATGTGGAAATTTTCTCTCAGAGCCGAGGTAAATCACTTTTCTATCATCCCTCTAGAAAGGGAATTTTTTGCTTGGAATTACATCCAAAAGGAAATATCAGCTAATTTCAAAGCCTGTCACTTATGAAACCCATTGGAATCTGTTTCCTTGTCCGTATCTGCATCTCTGCTCATGCATTCATTTTTATATGACCTATTCCTCTAACTATAAAACTGGATGATTGTTTTAATCCTCCTGTTGTAGATGGCAATTTTACTGTGAGCTAATAAAATACAACTTCCATCTGCAGAAACGCTGACAGATTCCCCTTTAGGACAAATGTGCTCAGCATGCTGTAACAATTCATGATAATTATCTTGCAATATTAACTTTAGCACTGGAGGACACTCCGGGAAGCTCGTACTGTGTGCTGTTCTAATTTCAGGGCCATGCTTCTCTGTAGTCTTCAGGGAGCAAATACATATGGCGAATGGAATGAATACGCATGAAACAGCAAACAAAGTGGAGCGAGTTTAGCTGCTGATGAGCGCAGACAAACAATTTTAACCAAAACCAATTTATTATAATGAACCATTTCCTTACAGCAAACCTTCAGCGAATTATTTGAGCTACCAATACACTCTTCACTGAATCATTTAAAAAAAAAAAAAAATTCAAACTGTTGAATGAAAGGAAGCTGCATGGACTTCGAAGAGTGAGGAAACACAAGGAAACTGAAAGGAAGCTAAAGGGAATTTAAGAAGCTGAGGGACAAATGGAAGCTTCAGGGGCAAACGGAACTTCAGATGTGAGGAAGCAGAAGGGATATACTATAAGGAAGCTGAGATGTAAGAAAGATGAGAGAATGAAAGAAGTCTAAAAGCACATAGGGAACTAATGGAACTTTAAAAAGGTGAGGAAAGATAAGGAAGCTGAAGGGACACAGAGAATTTAAGAGACATAAGGAAGCTGAGGGGATGTGAGGAACTTGAGAGGATATAATGAAGAGGAAAGGACATAAGGAAGTCAAGAGGTCTTTTGGAAACTCAGGGGACGTAAGCAAGCTAAAAAAGAACAAAGAAGCTGAAGAGACTTTAAGGAAGCTAAGAGAATATAAGAAGCTGAGAGGACATAATGAAGCTTAAAAGACGTAAGAAAGATACTTGAGGAAGCTGAGGGGATGAAACGAAATGGAAAAGACATGAGGAAGCTAAACTGAAATCATGAAGCTAAGGGATAAAAGGAAGTTTTATAATGACAAGAAAGTTAAGGTACAGTAAGTCAGCTAAGCAGATATGAGAAAGCTACAGTTACATTACTATATACAGTGAGGAACACTCTTAAAAATAAAAGGTGCTTCACAATGCCATAGAAGAACCTTTTTTGTCTAAATGGTTCTATAAAGAACCTTTTACATATTAAGAACCTTTTGAAGATTCTTCAGATTATAAAAGGTAAAAAAGAGATGGTTCTTTACAGAACCTTTGACCAACAATGGCATCGCTGTGCAGAACCTTTTAAGCGCCTTTATTTTTAAGAGTGAAGCTGAAAGGACATAAAGATTCTATCATAAAGGGGATGATAGAAAGCTAGGAGGACATAATGAAATCTGAAAATAACTAGAAAGCTGAGGAGACTTGACGAATTTGAGTGGATGAAATGAAGATGAAAGGACATAATGAAGCTGAGGGGATAGCAAGGAAGGTGGGTGGACATAAGGAAGCTGAAACCACATAAGAAAGCTACGGGGACATGAGGAAGCTGAGTGGATATAATGAAGCTGAAAGGATGTAAAAAAGTTGACTTGTATGCATATGCATTCATTGGGTATGTGTAGTAATGTAAAGGTGTGTGTATGTGTGTATGTATATATGTAGGTATATGTATGTGTAGGTGTATGTACGTAAGCGTACATGTATGTATATATGTATAAGTGTGGGTATGTGTGTATGTGTATACATATATAAATACACGCTTTAAACATTTGGCCCTCATCTGTCCCTAACTCTGTGATAAAAACAACTATACAATCATTATATAGTAATTCATATAATTAATATGATTTATAGGTTCTCGGGTTTTGGCGGCCACTTTCTCCCTGTCGGTGGGCCTGGCCGGCACGTCTTTTCGGCATGGGCACTGTCTACATTTTGATTTTGGTGGTCTGCTCACTCTGTTTGCTGCCTCTGCTGGCGCTCCCCTCACTTAATTCCTCACTCGGTTGGACAGAGAGAGAGTAGAGTTCGGGCTGATGTGGTGTCTCTGGCTGGGGAGCTGGTTAGTGTGCGCCACGATCCTAGCCACGGATTGCAATGTAAAAAAGGGCTTAACTGCTGTAACCATATGTACACCTGAAATATATATAAGGGTACTGATGGTGAGCAGTCATCCGTCGGGTCACACCCAGGCTGGGTGGGCCTGGTCCGGGGGTGCCTGTCATGGTGGCCCAGTGCCCCTTTTGAGGAGTAGGATAAATATTTATCTAAATATTTGAGGCGGGGTACAAGGCGGATCAGAGGCGGGGTTGGGATCTGTGCCGGCAGGTCTGTTGGTTGTGCCTCTATAACAATTTTACATATGAGGAAGCAGAGGTGATATAGGGAAGCTGAGATGTAAGGAAGATGAGAGGATGAAAGGATGCTAAAAAGCACATGGGAAACTGATGGAAGTTTAAAAAGGTAAGGAAAGATATGGAATCTGAGACGAAATAGGGGATCTAAGAGACATAAGAAAGCTGAGGGGACGTGAGGAACTTGAGTGCATGTAATGAAAAGGGAAATACATTAGGACATTAAGAAGCTAAGGAAAGGAAGCTGAGTGGAAATAAGGAAGCTGAGAGAACATGGGGAAGGAGAGGGGATATATGGAAGCTGAGATGTAAAGATGATGAACTGAGAAAAGCTGAGTAGGGAAGCTGAAGGGACATCTGAGACATTAGGAAGTTTAGGGGAAGTTATGAAGCTCTATGAAGAGCAAAGGATATAAGGAAGATAAGAGGACTTTAGGCAGCTCAGGGGACATGAGCAAACTGAAAGGACATAAAAAAGTTAGATTCTAAAGGTGACATTAGGAAGTTAAGAGAAACAAACTACACAAGAAGGCTGAGGGGACTTAAGGAAGTTGAGCAGACACAAAGAAGCTGAAAGGACAGGGACATAAGTAAGCTGAGTAGATGTAATGAAGCTGAAAGGACATAAAGACGCTAAGGGGACAAAAGAAAACTGGACGTCAAAGGAACTTAAAGAAGTTTAGTGGATGAAATAAAGCTGAAAGGATCCAGAAGCTGAGGGGACACAAGGAAGCTAGGTGGACGTAAGGAAGATGAAACGACATAAAGAAGCTGAGGGAGCAAAAGGAAACTGAAGGAAAATAAGAAAGCTGAATGATATAATCAAGCTGAAAGGACATTATGGGAACTTAAAAAAAAGTTGCTAAGAATAAAAGACAATTAACTAAACAAAGTTGAGGAGATGTAGGGAAACTAAGGCAAAATTTATTTTAATTTTTGAAATAAAAAAAGAGCAATAACCTAGCAACCACACAGAACACCTTAAAATTAAAGCACAATGTTAAATTGTAATCAGTGTCCTGTTAACCACTCAGAACCTTAGTATCACAGCAGGTTTCACATGAATGAACAACCCTCACATTTTCTTCAGGAAATGTATTGTAAAATTCTAGTTTATGATTCTTATGTGAGGAATTGTGATCTATATTTTATACTTCTTTCCTGTGTAGAATGTAAAAGTACAGGGTCATTGTGCTACTGTAATTTATGAAAGACCTAAGCAGAACAGTAATATGAAAGAACATATATAGGCTACAGTTAACCTCACACAGAGCACGAGAGACAGAGAGAGCCTTCAAGAACAATAGAGCGTTACCTCTCGCCTATAATTGCATTCCTCTTCTAAGGTCACCTGAGGCTATCAGTTACTGGGTGAAATGTGCATTATAGGAAAAACCTTTTACACTATTAATTTGGGTCTCTGGCAATACAGATAGATACAGCTGTGAGAAATCATACACTATAAACCACACTATTTTCCTGAACTCTGCTCTAGAGGTAGAAGGCAGGTGGTGGAAATATCCAGCTTTTTCAGTTGCATGTGACTGTAATGGCACAATGGGAAACGTGTAATTTGCCTCAGGTCTCATGTGAACCCTGAACCTCTGCTGTGGCAATAACCCGACTGGTGCCATTTTTGTGAAAAGTGAAGTCAGAGAATGTCAGGAACTCATTTCATTCTTCAACTTCCTATTTTTAGCAGAAAAGTAATGGCCTAGAGCTTGGTTGACAGGGTGGTATGGAGCAAAAATGGAACAAATAAAAAACATTTAGTTGCTAGCACTTGGCAGGCGAGATGAAAGTTGTGGATCTGAAAACCGTTAACTGTAGTGAAGTGAAAATCTGGTGGTCAAGTTCTAGATAATTCACACTCTGAAATATAACTGGACATGTGGTCTTCTCAATTCCAATATAATGGAATGTGACAGCGCAGCACCTTCAGCTAAAATTGATTTTCTATGAGCACCTCTAATATTGCCATCAGTCCTGAAGAGGGCAGAAGAGGCTTCATTTGAAGTCGTGCGCTTAAGCAGTGCCGTGGTGCAGTATGAACCCTGAGAGAGACCAGATCATCAGTTTCTAGCAATTTATATCCACAGTGGTGGCATTCAGCAAATGGTTTGAACTTCAAAACCCTCAAAAGGAACATTATGTAGAAAAAACTCTGGTCTTGCCTCACAGCAAGAAGTTCCCTGGTTTGAGTCCCGAGTCATGAGACCATTCTGTGAGGAGTTTGCATTGTCTTCCAGTGTTAGTGCTCTGGTTTCCATCCACAATCCAAACACATGCAGTGTAGGTGAACTGAATACTCTAAATTGTCCAGAGAGAGTGCAAATGTATTAAGTACAAGTGGTTTGGAAACAAAATAACAAAATAAAAGTAGTATGTGTATGATTTGTCCTTCTAAACACTTCTAATTTGAGTAATGGAACATTGGTTAATGCATAGAGATATGTTGAGCCCTTGTGCTAGTATGGTTGATACGGGTTCGATTCTGGCATGCATCATATCCTGTTCTCAAATGCAGATAAATACAAATAAATATAAATATATGCAATTGACTTTCAGTCAAATAAAATACAACAAATTATACAATAACACATTGCTGACTGTTATGAAAAAAAAATTTGCACTCATAGGAATACCAGATTTATGTTAGTATGGGACAGATATGTAAACCAATGGGAATAATTTTTAGATCATTAATTTGCGCTTGTATGTTTCTGCAGGGTTGCTTTTATGCTCTAATACAGCCTTAACAAGTGAGACATTTTATGCTACATATGACAAACATACCATTTGCATGTCTGAAAGCTATTGTCCCGTCTGGATAATTCACCATGCCAGTAATGCTCTGACAATAGCCTAAAAAGCATTCCCAGCAGGCAGCAATAATGAGCCGGAATAGGACTGTATGTCAAAATGACATTGGGCATAAAAGTGCTCCAACCATTTATGTTTAGTTCTGAACAGAGTAATCAAGCACAAGCCCGTTTTGAATAGAAGGCTGTGCAGTAAAACGGAAGACAGTCTTATCTTTATGATGGAGGGTCAGTTATGCTGGTACATACAGCCTATGGTTTTTCCATCTGAAGACACCTCTTTTTTCTATTTATTTATAAGGGACCAATACAAAATATGTTATTTGTGATATGTTTCCATAGGCTCCAGCATCCCTTCAATCCTACACAGGACAAGCAGTTTGGAGAATGGATGGATGGATATGTTTCCAAAGTGTTTAACCCAAGAATAAAAATTATGTCATTATTTACTTTCCATGTTTTTCCAAACCCATGTGCTTTCATTTTGTCTGTTAAACACAAAAAAGTAATTTCTTTAAAACAACTGTTTTCTTTGCAACATAGGCACCAAAAATAACACCAACATATAGAATCAATCAATCAGTCAATTAATATAGTTACTGTATATATTACTGTATATATATATATATTTAAATAGAACTTTTAATATAAAATGCATACAGTTTAACAACAACTTTTAAGGTTCTAAGGTGTTTCACAAATAATTTAAAATGTATTTCCAAGATATCATGAAGGTTGTGCCTTTTATCAACCATTATATATTTCTAATACACTCCATAGTGGTTTGACAACATTATGGAAGTTCATGTTGTGAAAACCAGTCCTAGAACATAAAACTAAAAATCCTCTACAACCAAACAAGACTTTGAAATATACCTTGAGTGTTATCTGTGGTGGTGTTCATTATAACCTTCTTCCAGTCCTTGAAAGGCATATCTTGGAATGCGAAGATGCAGAAACATAAATTCTCTCTTTTGTTTCATATACAGTATGTCAGAGAAATTGTGGCCAGGTAATAAAGAATGTGTACTTAGCCAATTTTCTATTTATCATAAAGACAGGTTTTTTTAACCATAAGAGGACAGTACTCTGAAGAATGAACATGTTTATACCAGTCTGAAATTATCAGGTGAAATTTTCTCATGTTGAAAAATAAATACGACCTCAAATTGTGTCAATCACGTTTACACACTGTCTCAGAAACTTTCGTCTTTAATAAAAAATATCGGACCAGGTTAAATTTTCTGCGTTTTTGCATCCATAGTAAGCATCGAATACGAAGAAAATTTCGGACTCAGTGTGCAATAACCTTTATAATTGCTATTGCCAATAGACACTCTGCTGTAAGCGTGTAAGTTATGCTGCTGCTGCATGAATAGACATACATTAAAGGTGGGGTATGCATTTTTTCAAAAATGCTTTAGAAAACGAGACAGGGCCGAGTACCAAAACAAACATGTAGCCAACCAGCAGTAAGGGGCATGTCTACTCATGATGCAGAGGAGAGAGCGCTCATCGGTGCACATGATGGACCTTAGCCGAGCTGAGCGACGACAGAAAGATAGAGATGGCGGATAAAAAACAAAAGAGGAAAACGTCTGCGGAACAAAAGAAGGCACACACCGTGTCTACATTGGACACGACAAAGCTACCGTTGAAAATCATTTGAAATTTATGTCAATACGTCATAAATAGAATGCGGCAGCAGTTTTCTGTTGGGGATTTGGCGCGGTGCTGCTCGCGTCCGGTGTAGACACAGTATTACAATAAGTAGCACCCGTGTAAATATCGGATCAGCTTTCCAGCATCGGAGAGAACTCAAGGAGCGGGAAGGCCTGCGGTTGGGTGCCGAGGTTGTTTCGTTTCTTCTCGATAGGTGAGTAACATTGGTTTTGCTTTGTTTCAAAGAACTAATCGTTGCCGTACGTATGTGTGGGGCGGAGCTATCAAAATAGGGACGAGACCCTTTTGGGATAGGGGCGTGTTTGTTTTGGTGATTTCAAATGTCAACATTGGCTACCAGAAAACGCTTAATCCCATAGCTGATTGAGACAGGTGGAGGTGGGGAGGTGGAGGGTCTCAGAATCAGCAGAGACCAGTCAATTATTAACAGATATGATTGCTAGCAGATGTATGTAAAAGAACCAATCAGTCCGCACCATCGAGAGTTTCATGAGAGGTTAATGAGATTTCAATCTAATCTCTGAACAGTTTTGGCAAGTTAAGTATGGACTTGCTACTGTCAATAGATACAATACAATACGATACAATACAATACAAAAGATACTGGTTGCTTGACCATATATTTTAAAAACTATTGCCTTGACCTGCGTGTACATGGGTTCCTGAAGCTCAGGGTTATTAGGATGCCATCTCCTTTAACCATTGATCTAATCCAGCTATCTGAGGCTGTGGCGAAATTGTTCAAACTTACCTTGTTAATAAAGAACACTGTGTGCCTGTAAGTGGAATATCAAGTTGCAAGCTGAAAGAGATAGGAGAAAATAATCAATTTTATTTACTTATTTATTTATTTTGTTTAACACAGTGTTCCGAGAGGCTGGTCCAAAAGAGTAGTCATGTTGACTCAATGTGAACAACCAAAAACTGCAAGGTAACGTGTAAACTGCACATTCTTTCTCAGCTGCATCAGCCTCCAGATAGAATGCGTAGCATAGCTTAAATACCACAATGCAAATACATACATATTTGTGCTGCGTGAATCTAGTTGTTTTCTCTATTAGCTTGAGTATGATGCCTGTTTTGCAAGTAATGCTTGCAATAGAAGTCTGTGCAATAAACCAGAAGACAGTCTTATCTTTATGATGGAGGGTCAGTTACACATAGTTTTTCCATACAATGTTTGGCTGTATCCTGACAGCTCCTGCTGCTGTTGTTATAGACTCAAAATGCATATTTTAATGCTAGCTTTGCTTACATGCTTGATTAAATCCTTGCATCATACACACAACTTGCTAAAAATCTAATATGATTTAAATCTTATGATTGCTTAATTTAGGAATCACTAAATGCAGATCATGCAACTAGTGATGAACAATGCTTCATATAGCTTTGGAACATTTACAGATCTTTTGTTTTTGAATCAGTTGTTCAGCGCTTGTATCAAACTCACCAAGTCATGTGATTTCAGTAGACAGGGCTTCCTTAAATCAAGCTGTTTTGAGCTTTGGTTGTGATGTTTTTTTTCTTGAAATTTTCCCATCAGTACACATGTGATTTGGGAAAAATGAAAGACCGTTTTCTTATCTTAAAATGCTAAAGTTTAGAGGAACTTTGAAAGCATTGAACCAGACTATTTAAATTTTGAGTAAGCCAAAATGTTCTGTCAGATTTATACAATGCCAACACCACCATAGTACTAACCTTGAACTGTGGCGGAAGAGAGATTTCATTTTTGTAATTTTCTGAAACATTTGAGGATAGACTCCTTCCCTTCACAAATGGTCTATAAACCTCTTCCCAATTATTCTTTACACTGAAGCACCATCATATCTCTCACATTTTCCTTGAGAAGTGAATATGATGTCTCTTTACATGGCATCCATCTTTTGATTCATTTCCTCCCAGCCAACCTGAACGCAGCAGTGCTGATATCAGTGCTATCACATTTACACTCATCACAAGAATCTATTACATTAAAAACCTTCACTCCCTCCTAAATCCATTTTTTTAGTGTAGCTGCACAAATCCTGGCCATAAACAGATGATACCGAATAAAACATTGTCTGATGGCACAGTGGGCTTATTATATTATAGATCATTCTACCTACACTAATGTGGCTGGAGGAAGGTGAGACTCACCTGAAAATGTGCCAAATAGCCATTTATCATTACAAAACTTGTATTTTATTTTATTTGCAGTCAAGGGCAGTCATCTCAATGACAGTAACACACATAACACACTTTCAGCAGGATTTTTTTTGGGGGGGGGGGGCAAACCCCTTTTGCATTGAATATAAACTTGCATATTTTGTACATACATATACATTTCTGTGCATATATTCTTCGCAGAAAACGTTAGCTGTGCTCAACAGAAATTTCATCATCATTATGCCAAGCCATTAAAGATACTACATTTTGAATCGATTTTTTATGTGGCAAACATAATTTGCCATGACGAGGCAATGTTTTAATGATGAAAAAGTGTCATATTTTCTGCTTGCATTAAGTGATTTAGATTCAACTTTAGACTAAACTTGCTTAAACTTGAGCTGATGTTTTCTCATGGGGATTGTTCACATATATGTGTGTCACTTACAACAGACTTCAAAGTACTCATTTTGTGTGCAAAAGGTTTATCATTCTTTTAAATGTAAATGAAATGTAAATGTAGCATTTCAGTGTAACACATCAACAATTTGTAATTTGTAAAATGAAAGATAAATAAATATTTACAGGTGTGACATATTGATCGTGTGACATAACTGACACAAAATTCAGACAAAAACCCTACACTATGCATTCTCCTACCATATGGTGCTGCTTGAGATTTAATTTCGAGAAGCATTATGGCTAATACATTTATTACCACATGAGCAAAAAATGTAAATGTATTTAAAGCACTAAGAGTTTCCATCCTAACAAAGTGAAAGAGATAAAAAAAGAAGCAGATAAGAGGCCAAAAATTCAGGTATTTATTTTCCATTGAAATGATTGGACCAGTTGAAGTTGTTTTAGATTTTCTTCGATTTAGGAGATACTGTAGCATCTGAGCATTCTCCTGTAAAACAGTAGTTATAGAAGTTAGTGAAAAATTCAGTTATTGTATCAGTGACCATGAGGATCGATAAAACATACCGTTCATTGGCAATATGGCAATGTTTTCCTCAAGGATGCCGGTGTCTAGGGAGAACTGCTTAAACTTCTCCTTCAAGTCATCAGTTATTTCTCTGGTACGAGCTGTGACCGTGACACATTCAAAGTCTGTTTAGCATTGATTCATGAAACCATTTTAGCTATATTGTGTAATTTAGACAAAGGAAGCTTTTACTGTGGAGTTTGTTGAGAGTCTCAGATTCCCCTCCCTTGGTCTTGATGGAGTGAACAATAGCATACTCATCAAATTTGGCATCAACCACACGCATATCATTGGAATTTCCCCAAACTGATAGAATCAGACACATTTAAGCTAAAGAAACAGAAGTATGGATGATAAAAAGCAATCTGACCACAAAAACCAAAAGACTTACTCTCATTATCGAAGACAAAGCGTCCAGGACTCTCAGTTTTCTTGGCAAGATGATGCATCCTGAAGCAGGAACCATCACTCCTTTAACAATTAAAATTATTATTTTGTAATTATCTGAACATTCATCAAGACTCTTCTTTTTTAACACTACAAAAAAAATAGCTTACTTTAGTTGACTGTAACTGAGTTCAAGATCACCGTTTTCAGTAGGCACCATTACGGCAGTTGCCATCTTCATGTCAGCCTTGAGATGTGTGACAAACCTTTTTGCATTTGTAGCAAAGCCAACAAGATACCACTTTCCTCCCATCTGTTTTTTTTTTTTTTTTTTTTAAATATAAACATAATAGGTCTTGAACTATTTTAGACAAACTTAACATGAGAAATTCCCCAAAGTTTTTTTACAACAATCAAATTTAATTTTACTGTAAAATTGTAAGGTAAATGCTATTTTTTTCTTCACCTTTTCCAGGTCGAAGTCTGGCACGGGCATGACTTGAGCAGAGATGAGCACCGCACAGAGCAGAATGCACAGAGTTTTCAGTATAACAGTTGTCATGGCTGTAGATGTGTAGGGTTGTCTTTGTATGCAGCTCAGAATTTAGTGATGATTGGCAACCCCTGGTTTATATTTTAAAGTGACTCCTCAAACCCTCCTTACTTGAGTCCCTCCCAGCTCCATGTAAAGTTACACAACACACAACATGCACATGTGGATTTTTCCAGTAGTTTGAGGGAGTTCAAGGGCAGTTTTAAATGCTTTGTTTTCATCCCCAGACTGATGTCTCAATTTGACCTTTGAATATATGCAAACATTACTATTGAAGTTGATGTCTGAATTAAGCATGATTTCCATAAAACAATGCTGTGGCATAAATACAAATGTTTGTTCTATAATGCAATGCAAAATATCAAATCCATTCTATTAAAATAAACATATTTTTTACTCTTGTACCATCTTTAATTTTCATGTGTAATTTCTTATAACAGGTACTGCAAAAACACATTTTAGAATGTTAGATTTGCAACATGTTTACCCCATTTTTCCCCCTGTAATATCTAGAATGAATTGAGGGAAATCACCACTTTCAAAGCTTATTATTAAGGAAATACATCCCTTTCTATGTCTATGTTAATTAGTTATGTTACTTACTACAGTGAAAATTATGTTAAAAGCTAGTATGTCTATTGTTCATGATCAAACTAAGAAATTAAATTTTTTTAAAACACAAAATCCTGAAATTACAAAATAAATATAACAGTTCACTTTTAAACTATACTACACTATAACCATAAAATACAATATTTAGCATGCTTATGCTGATCAGCAGAATGCTTTCTCGTTATGCTCACAATCACAGGGCAAGATGATGAGATGATGGTGAGTCAGGTTTACTATAGGTCATATCTAGTGGACAAAGCAATGAGAGTTGTAAGGTGTAATGTAGAGGGGAGACAACAAACAGAGATTATATAAAATTGTATTGTTTCTTTGCATTACAAAATTCTATTGAGGTTATGCACATTAGCAACACATGCCTGTAAAATTTGATGGGTTAGAATTACTGCAACTATTCAATGAGGGTGGTGACAATTTGCCAGGGGTTAACAGACTTTTGGCAGCATTTGTTTGTTTGTTCATGTGTTTGGCTGTTTCTAGCCATTTTGATTACCTAGGTAAACCCCCCCCCCCCCCCCCCCCACACATCCAGTTCCACTTCCAAACAAGATAATGTAATGAAAATTGTCATGTGGTGGCTGGCTATATACAGGAAACATTATAAGGGTGACTATGATACTTTACTGTGAAATTTGCTGTTTTAATTTTTATTAAAATGAACGATATTATCAAAATGAATGATAGTTCTGCTTTAAGGCAAGTGTAGATCGATCTATCTATCTATCTATCTATCTATCTATCTATCTATCTATCTATCTATCTATCTATCTATCTATCTATCTATCTATCTATCCTGCTAAAATATTTTTAAAAATTAATTTACATAAATATATTTTCTAACAAAGTGCATGGGGAAAAACAATTTGATCCCCTGCTGATTTTGTACGTTTGCCCACTGACAAAGAAATGATCAGTCTATAATTTTAATTGTAGGTTTATTTGAACAGTTAGAGAGAGAATAACAACAACAACAACAACAAAAAAAATCCAGAAAAACGCATTTCAAAAAAGTTATAAATTGATTTGCATTTTAATGAGTCAAATAAGTATTTGATTCCCTATCAATCAGCAAGATTTCTGGCTCCCAGGTATCATTTATACAGGTAAGGAGCTGAGATTAGGAGCACTCTCTTAAAGGGGGTATTCCTAATCTCAGTTTGTTACCTGTATAAAAGACAACCTGTCCACAGAAGCAATCAATCAATCAGATTCCAAACTCTCCACCATGGCCAAGACCAAAGAGCTGTCCAAGAATGTCAGTGACAAGATTGTAGACCTACACAAGGCTGGAATGGGCTACAAGACCATCGCCAAGCAGCTTGGTGAGAAGGTGACAACAGTTGGTGCGATTATTCGCAAATGGAAGAAACACAAAATAACTTTCGATCTCCCTCGCACTGGGGTTCCATGCAAGATCTCCCCTCATCAATGATCATGAGAACGGTGAGGAATCAGCCCAGAACTACACTGGAGGATCTTGTCAATGATCTCAAGGCAGCTGCGACCATAGTCACCAAGAAAACAATTGGTAACGCACTACGCCGTGAAGGACTGAAATCCTGCAGCACCCGCAAGGTCCCCCTGCTCAAGAAAACACATGTACAGGCCCGTCTGAAGTTTGCCAATGATTCAGAGGAGAACTGGGTGAAAGTGTTGTGGTCAGATGAGACCAAAATCGAGCTCTTTGGCATCAACTCAACTCGCCGTGTTTGGAGTAGGAGGAATGCTGTCTATGACCCCAAGAACACAATCCCCACCATCAAACATGGATGTGGAAAAATTATGCTTTGGGGGTGTTTTTCTGCTAAGGGGACAGGACAACTGCACCGCATCAAAGGGACGATGGACGGGGCCATGTTCCGTCAGGGCCAGGGCACTAAAAATGGGTCATGGATGGGTTATTCCAGCATGACAATGACCCAAAACACACAGCCAAGGCAACAAAGGAGTGGCTCAAAAAGAAGCACATTAAGGTCCTGGAGTGGTCTAGCCAGTCTCCAGACCTTAATCCCATAGAAAATCTGTGGAGGGAGCTGAAGGTTCGAGTTGCCAAACGTCAGCCTAGAAACCTTAATGACTTGGATCTGCAAAGAGGAGTGGGACAAAATCTCTCCTGGAATGTGTGCAAACCTGGTGGCCAACTACAAGAAACGTCTGACCTCTGTGATTGCCAACAAGGGTTACGCCACCAAGTTTCCTGAAAACTTCAACACTAATGTTATTCCATGCCTTCTGCAACTCAAGCCAAAGGCTTTCCTTTGCATGTACAATAGTTCTGTCCAGTTTATTTTCCAACTCGCCCCAAATTTGCTTGATGGGGTTGAGGTCCGGACTTTGAGGGGGCCACTTTGTCTCGCACAGCCGCGTCCGCACAGCTTTGAAGTATACCGAACCGCGGAGTAGTTCAACAGACGAGTTCAACACATGCCCAGTACCACCTACTTGCGCTCTGTCAACATTCACCTGGCTTATGAGATGTTGTACGCAAGCCCTCCTGATGATGAAGAAGAGAGTGAGAGAGGTGCTTTCAATGCGAGTTCTTTAGGAGCAGAGCCTGGTTAATACTCGCCGCGTCAGCACGAGCTGCAAAAATGATGCGAATACTGAGGAAACGATGGCGGACGGGACAGATGATTTGGTTTTCCAGCGAAAGTAAAATAAAAGACTGCTTCTTAAACCAGAGAAGGTGAACATGTTGGTTTTCTCCAACATCTCACATTACGCTATGGAGGCTGTCTTTAAATGTTCTTTATTTATTTGATTCCTCAGTGTTTGCTAAACGTTCTGGTGTAGCCTATGCCATCTTATTCCTTTATCTTAATTACATTATATAAGTTAGTTTGTAATAAGAGTAACAATGAATCCATATTTCAGTCATTTGTTTTAGTTTTAAACAGTGAATAGATGTAAGCAAAAGACAACTATCTTTTCTTGTAAAAAGTGACAAGGTCGTGAATTCGAATTTGAAAGTGAAAGCATCAGAAGCCTGGTTTATAGCACAGCAAAAGAGGAACTCCCGTTCAAAAAATTCAAATCACAAATAATACTGATGAAAAAGAACAGGTTGAACATTAATCCCTTTTGTTACCATAAACTTAAACATAAACTTTCCTTTTTTCTTCATAAATATCTTAATACTAGATTTATTCAAACATACATATACAAGTAAAAAAGCTCCTCTTCAGTGTTGTTTTATAGCTAACTAATGAACTGTGAACAGTGGAATAACTTTGCTGAGGTAAACACTGATTGAGCGATTACATTAGACAGACATGATACATTTTGGTAAGCCATACTGCAACATCTTATGTACATTCATGTATTTTGCACTATAACTTAAACTGGAAGATACTTGAACTGAGGTACAATAGCAATCTGTCATGTCACATTTAAAAGTGTCAAAACGGCATTCATTGTTTGTATTTGATGTTGATAGAATGTACAGGATTTGAAAGCCAGCCGGTGAGTAAAGTGGCCAGTGAGTGTGTGTGTGTGTATATATATATATATATATATATATATATATATATATATACACACTCACCGGCCACTTTATTAGGTACACCTGTTCAATTGCTTGGTAACACAAATTGCTAATCAGCCAATCACATGCAGCAACTCAATGCATTTAGGAATCTAGATGTGGAACCCCTTATACCAATTGAGCATCGTTTAAACGCCACAGCCTACCTGAGTATTGTTGCTGACCATGTCCATCCCTTTATGACTACAGTGTACCCATCTTCTGATTCCAGCAGGATAATGCACCATGTCACAAAGCTCAAATCATCTCAGACTGGTTTCTTGAACATGACAATGAGTTCACTTTACTCAAATGGCCTCCACAGTCGCCAGATCTCAATCCAATAGAGCACCTTTGGGATGTGGTGGAACGGGAGATTCGCATCATGGATGTGCAGCCGACAAATCTGCAGCAACTGCGTGATGCTATCATGTCAATATGGACCAAAATCTCTGAGGAATGTTTCCAACACCTTGCTGAATCTACACACTGTAAAAAGTGATGCTGACTTAACTTAAAAAAATTGAGGAAACCCGTTGCCTTAAAAATATTAAGTAAATAATAATTGAAAAAAAAAAAAGTTAAGTGACAATTGACAATTCACTTAACTTATACTTTTTTATTATTAATTACTTAATAATTTTAAGGCAACAGGTTTCCTAATTTGTTTTTAAGTTGTGTCAGCATCACTTTTTACAGTGATAAGAAGCCTATTTATGAAATATTGTGTGTCATCAAGCAGCACGCAGACTCAACCAGAGTAAAACAAGTAAAGTTTCACAAAAGTAAAATATTTAATTGTGTCTGGGGCAAATATCTGCACTCCTTGAATGCTGAATTTGGGGGCTGTAGCTACCTGCTGTAATCACTGTAAAAAAATAAAAATAAAATTGTTTCATCGTAAAATAATTTGTTACCCCCGCTGACTTAATATTTTTAGTTTAGTCAACTAAAATATTCCAGTTGTCCCTTAAATTAACATTGAGTATCTTAAAATTTCAAGTTGACTAAACTAAACATTTTAAGTCAGTGGGGTGACAAATTATTTTAAGTTGAAACAACTTTTTGAAACTTTTTTTTTTACAGTGTGCCACGAGTTCTGAAGGCAAAAGGGGGTCCAACCCGGTACTAGCAAGGTGAACCTAATAAAGTGGCCAGTGAGTGTATATATCTATATCTATATATATATATATATATATATATATATATATACATATACAGGTGCATCTCAATAATTTAGGTCGTGAAAAAGTTAATTTTTTCTTGTAAGTTATTTCAAAAAGTGAAACTTTCATATATTTTAGATTCATTGCATGTAAAGTAAAACATTTCAAAAGTTTTTTTGTTTTAATTTTGATGATTAGAGCTTCCAGCTGATGAAAGGCAAAAATCAGTCTCTCAAAATATTAGAATATTTACATTTGAGTTTCAATTAATGACTACAGTATAAATTCCGGGTATCTCTTGTTCTTTGAAACCACAATAATGGAGAAGACTGCTGACTTGGCAATGATCCAGAAGACGAACATTGACGCCCTCCACAAAGAGGGTAAATCACAGAGGGTCATTACTAAAAGGTGTGGCTGTTTACAGAGTGCTGTATCAAAGCATATTAAATGCAAAGTTGACTGGAAGAATTTGGGTAGGAAAAGGTGCACAAGCAACAGGGATGACCACAAGCTTGAGAATACTGTCAAGCAAAGCTGATTCAAACACTTGGGAGAGCTTCACAAGGAGTGGACTGAAGCTGGAGTCAGTGCATCAAGAGTCACCACGCTCAGACGTCTTCAGGAAAAGGGCTACCAAGCCACTTCTGAAACAGAAACAACGTCAGAAATGTCTTACCTGGGCTGTGGAGAAAAATAACTGGACTGTTGCTCAGTTGTCCAAAGTCCTCTTTTCAGATGAAAGTACATTTTGCATTTTATTTGGAAATCAAGGTCCCAGAGTCTGGAGGAAGAGTGTAGAGGCACAGAATCCATGTTGCTTGAAGTCCAGTGTGAAGTTTCCACAGTCAGTGATGATTTGGGCTGCCATGTCATCTGCTGGTGTTGGTCCACTGTGTTTTCTGAAGTCCACAGTCAACGCAGCCATCTACCAGGAAATTTTAGAGCACTTCATGCTTCCTTCTGCTGACAAGCTTTATGGAGATGCTGATTTCATTTTCCAGCAGGACTTGGTACCTGCCCACACTGCCAAAGGTACCAAAAGCTGGTTCAATGACCACGGTGTTACTGTGCTTGATTGGCCAGCAAACTCGCCTGACCTGAACCTGTCAAGAGGAAGATGAGAGACACCAGACCCAACAATGCAGATGACCTGAATTAAGGCCACTATCAAAGCAACCTGGGCTTCCATACCACCTCAGCAGTGCCACAAACTGATCAACTCCATGCCACGCCGAATTGAAGCAGTAATTAAAGCAAAAGGAGACCCTACCAAGTATTGAGTACATATAAAGTAAATGAACATACTTTCCAGAAGGCCAACAATTCACTAAAAACGTGTTTTTTATTGGTCTTATGAAGTATTCTAATTTGTTGAGATAGTGAATTGGTGTGTTTTTGTTAAATGTTAGCCTAAATCATCACAATTAAAAGAACCAAAGACTTAAATTACTTCAGTCTGTGTGCATAGAATTTATTTAATACACAAGTTTCACAATTTGAATTGAATTACTGAAATAAATGAACTTTTCCACAACATTCTAATTTATTGAAATGCACCTGTGTATATATATTCAAGTTCAAGTCAAGACAGTAAAAGACATGTCGGTAAAATCACCAACAATTTCCAGAAAGCTGGGGTGATGCTCTGACAATTTACTGTCCTCAGGAGACTTTGAGACAGAATTACAGATGCTACACAGCAAGATGCAAACCTCTGACGGCACCAAAAATAGAAAGGCAAGATTAGAGTTTGCAAAAAAGCACAAAGGTGAGCCAGAAGAGTTTTGGAACTGTGTTTATGGACCGATGAGACAAAGATTAACTTTTATCTAAGTGATGGGAAAGCAAAAATGTGGAGAAAAAAAGGGAACTGCAATGATCCCAAGCATACAGCCTCATCTGTAAAGCATGGTGGAGGTGGTGTCATGGCATGGGCATGCATGGCTGCCTCTGGAACAGGCCCTCTCAACTTTACTGATGACTTAATGTATGATGACAGTAGCAGAATGAATTTGGAAGGGTACAAAACCATCTTGCCTACCAATATTCAAGAAAATGCCACCAGATTCAGGGAAGTGCTTCATATTGCATCAGAACAATGACCCAAAACACCCTGCCAGTTCAGTCAAGGAATTTATAAGGGTAAAGAAATGGAAAGTCTTTAAATTCCAGATTTAAATCCGATTGAACATGAATTTAACCAGCTGAAGAGGAGAGTAAAGGCAGAAACTCCCCAAAACAAGCAACAATTGGAATTGGCTTCATTAAAGGCTGGGAAAAGTATTTAAAAGGATGAGACCAAGAGTCTGGTGATGTCTATGGATCACAGACTCACTGCTGTGATTGTGTGCAAGGGATCTGCAACTAAATAATAGCTTTTAGTCTTTTAAATCTTATATATATATATGAAGAGTTTATTTGCAAAAACAGATCATGTTTTTTATTTTGTTTTATTCAAAATAACCCAAATGCAGTTTGATTGAGATTATTTGGAATGCACAATGAAAATACATGATTTCTGAGAATTGTTGGTTTTTGCAAATGAACTCTTATTATTATCATTAAATGTTAATAAAACTAAATGTATGTTATTTGGAAATAGTAAAAAGAGTAAACAAGTTCAGATACAGAAAGATGGTGTAGACATAGAAAGGGTAAATGAAAATAAGTTTCTTGGTGTGACAATAGATGATAAATTAAGTTGGAAATCTCACATAAATCATGTAAATAATAAATTGTCTAGAAGTATCTCACTACTGAATAAGGCAAAGCATGTTCTGGACCACAAATCTCTCTAAATTCTTTATAGTGCATTAATAATACCATCCTTCAATTATTGCTCAGAGGTTTGGGGTAATACATATAAATGCAGATTATTATCATTATCTATGTTGCAAAAAAGAGCAATACGGATAATTCATAAAATTGGTTATAGAAATCATACAAGTTCATTATTTTTAAAATCAAAGATATTAAAATTCATTGATTTGGTTCATTTTCAAACAGCACAAATAATGTATAAAGCAAAAAATAATTTACTCCCTGGCAAAATTAAAAAAATGTTCCTTAATGGAGAAGAGAGATATAATCTTAGGAGAGAGTGTCATTTTAAGCATCTTTATGTTCGTACAACATTAAGAAGCTTTTGTATTTCTGTATGTGGAGTGAAATTGTGGAACAGACTAAGTCTAGTGCTCAAGTAATGCCCAAGTGAGACCCAGTGTCACAGAATGGCCCGTCTCCACCTTCACTAATCACGTTCACCTGCACTTCATCACTAATCATGCGCACCTGATCCTTGTCACCATCATTCAGAACTGGATATAAGCACTCACCTCAGTCACCACGATCGTCCGTTCTTGAAGTTACCACACTGTAAAGCAGGATTACTCCATGGACCATCTCTGCGTCCAGATAAGCGGAGTATAACTACCTGCGATTATTTACCTGTCCCTACTTACCTTCTGCCTTGTCCTCTTCCAGTCCTCCTCCTCGTCTGTTCCGGTGGCTTGGTCGGATCCACGTATGTCTCTGCCGCTCTGCCGCGGCCAATCCCCAGGATCTGTCAAGACAGAGAGACTGATTGTGATTGACATTCTTATCTCCTTAACCTCACGAAGTGACACTCACCAAGTCCGAAGAATCCACACGGTTGCTGTTTGCTGTTTCACCCTGTAAATAAACACCTTGTCATTTCACTTACCTTCTGTGTCAGACCTGTTCCATTACAGAAGATCGGACCGACACCGACGCTCAACAGTATGGAGGACAGGATGCAATTCATTGCCCTTGCCTCTTCGTCTTTGGACCCACTAGAGTTCACGAAGGCGTTCATTCCCCTCCCCGTACTCGCTAATTCTCTTCCAGTTGAAGGAATCTCCATTTTAAAGTCCCACTCAGACCTGATCGTGACCAAGAGGGTGCAGCCGCCGCGGTCCGCGGTACCCTCGCGTGCCCGGAAATGGGTTTCCCACAGCGTTGACCTGGGGGCTAAAGTTTTTGACCCATGCTTAACATCTGTCCGGTCAGCGCTGAAGTCTGCCCCTGTTTTCTCAAACACGCCGCCGATCGTGGTCCCGTCCAGCCCACCTGAGTTCCCGCTGGTCCCGTCCAGCCCCGCGCTGCAAGAGCGCCCTCTAAAATCCGCGCTGCAAGAGCGCCCTCCTGCATCTACGCTGGTCCCGTCCAGCTCTCCTTCGTCTCCGCTGGTTTCGTCCAGCTCCGCGCCTCCCGTGCGTCCCCAAGAGTCCGCTCCTCCCGTGCGCCCTCAAGTGCCCGCTCCTCCAGAGCGCCCTCAAGTGCCCGCTCCTCCCGAGCGCCCCCAAGTGCCCGCTCCTCCCGAGCGCCCCCAAGAGCCCGCTCCTCCCGAGCGCCCCCAAGTGCCCGCTCCTCCCGAGCGCCCCCAAGTGCCCGCTCCTCCCGAGCGCCCCCAAGAGCCCGCTCCTCCAGAGCGCCCCCAAGAAAGAGCCCGCTCCTCCAGAGCGCCCTCCAGCGCCCGCTCCTCCAGAGCGCCCTCCATCGCCCGCTCCTCCAGAGCGCCCTCCAGCACCCGCTCCTCCAGAGCCGCCTAGGCCGCCCGAGGACCCCGATCCGCCAAGGCCGCCCGAGGACCCCGATCCGCCATGGCCGCCCGAGGACCCCGATCCGCCAAGGCCGCCCGAGGACCCCGATCCGCCATGGTCGTCCAAGGACCCAGATCCATCATGGCCTCCCGAGGACCCAGATCCGCCATGGCCGTCCAAGGACCCAGATCCACCATGGCGTCCCGAATCTCCAGTCCCGCCATGGCCTCCCGAATCTCCAGTCCCGCCGTGGCCTCCCGAATCTCCAGTCCTGCCATGGCCTCCTAAGGCTCCGGATCCACCATGGACTCCCGAGTCCCCAGATCCGCCATGGCCTCCCGAATCTCCAGTCCTGCCATGGTCTCCCTAGGCTCCTGATCCGCCCTGGAGGCTGGAGCAGAACCAGGACAGGACAGGGAAGCCTCCAGGGCGGATCAGGAGCCCAGGGCGCCCACCCCCCCTCCCCGGTATTATTGTTACATCGCGGGACGCGCCGTCCGGGAGGGGGAGGTAATGTCACAGAATGGCCCGTCTCCACCTTCACTAATCACGTTCACCTGCACTTCATCACTAATCATGCGCACCTGATCCTTGTCACCATCATTCAGAACTGGATATAAGCACTCACCTCAGTCACCACGATCGTCCGTTCTTGAAGTTACCACACTGTAAAGCAGGATTACTCCATGGACCATCTCTGCTTCCAGATAAGATGAGTATAACTACCTGCGATTTACTTCCTTGTCCCTACTTACCTTCTGCCTTGTCCTCTTCCAGTCCTCCTCCTCGTCTATTCCAGTGGCTTGGTCGGATCCACGTATGTCTCTGCCGCTCTGCCGCGGCCAATCCCCAGGATCTGTCAAGACAGAGAGACTGATTGTGATTGACATTCTTATCTCCTTAACCTCACGAAGTGACACTCACCAAGTCCGAAGAATCCACACGGTTGCTGTTTGCTGTTTCACCCTGTAAATAAACACCTTGTCATTTCACTTACCTTCTGTGTCAGACCCGTTCCATTACACCCAGTGCCCTATTGATTATTGTTACCATGAAGTTGATTTGATGATTATTGTCATTGATTATTATTATCAACGTGGAGTGGAGAAGGGGTAGGATTAAATAAGTTTATGCTTCTTCCTACTCTTTTTTTGGACATGTATAAGTTAAAATTATTTTGTATTGTGTTGTATTGTTTTTTTTTTTTCAAAATAAATGTTTCAATCAATCAAACTCTTCATATATATATATATATATATATATATATAGGGATCTAATTTTTTTTTACTTTTGTCTATTTTGGATCTCATTCAGAAAAATTTACAAATCTTTAATTAATACATTTATTATAAATAAAATGTATTAATTAAAGATTTGTATTTTTTCTGAATGAGATCCAAAATAGTCAAAAGTAAAAAAAATATTAATACAAAAGATCCAAACTTCCCATACTAGTTGAAACAACACACGTTTCGAAATAATGAGCTTACAAAAGTATCATACTTCAAACTGTTGATTGCCTGAGCTCTGTTTTCTAAACCAGTTTTAAAGCAGTCCAGGTCAGGAAGCATACATTTAGATTATTTAATCTGTAGCGTTACTAACATGCCTTACACCAGTTTTCATCTACAGCTCTGTTCACAGCCATCCATGTTTCCAAACACCGATTTGGATGATGACTCAGGTTTATCATTAACTGCTCCACAAACCCACTCATGCTCATGTACACAAAAACGCACCTTCTATATACAGTGGTATGCAAAAATACAGTATATCATTATGCAACATTACAGTGCACAGGAAAATAATGACACCCGAGGGCACAAGCATTGAAAGTGCAGTACTTGGTTGGCAACTCTCTAGGTGCTTGTGTGTACATTAGTTAGACAGACAGAGGGCATCTGACTGTGTGAGGGACAGGAAGTGGGTTGATGGGCAGTAGTGTGATAGGAACTGACAATAATTTGATTACAGCTGTCTGAGGCATCATGACCTGATCAGATTAGGAAAAGGAAACCAGTAAATTTCTGAAAATCTATGATTTCATCTCTCTGTGGGAAGGACGTCTATTTTGTCATTGCAGTTGGGCATAGTAACAGAAGACATCCTCTCTCCTCACTTTCTCTTTACTCCAACCCTTCTGAAATACATGACACTGGCTACATTTTTGCAGAGCTGCAAAAACATACCTATACATTTCATTCCAGTTTCCAGCGAAAAAGAAAAATAAAGGCAATAAAACACCAAAAAATCTTCCTTTTTATACAAATTATGATTACAGGGGCAGATTATTGACTAATTAAACTATGTTTTTGCACGGTTTCTTGCTTTGAACCTTTAAATACATTTACCATAGTGCATTATTTGTAATTGAACACACTTTGATGTTTCCATCACATTGCTAGCTCACCCGGTACAGCCTTGCACTTTTGATGTGGAGAGCTTGGGTACGAGGCCAGTGAAACACTATGATAAAAGAGTTTAAAGCATGGTTCCTCAAATATTTTCCTGGAGGGCCAATCTGCTGCAGAGTTTAGATCCAACCCTGATCAAACTCACCTACCTGTGATGTGAGTTTGATATTGAAGGATCGGATTTGCATGCTCAGGTGTGTTTGATTAGGGTTAGAGTTAAACTCTGCACGAGTGGGCCAGATTTCAGGATCCCTGGTTTAATGACTCATAAAAGCAAGCTTGAATTAGCATACTTGCTTCAGTAAAAGCATTTTTATATCTTGCTTGTTTTTTGCACACACTAGGTGGTACTCTCCATTGCTTCAATTGCCCAAGGTGGAGAGCATTTTAAGTGGCTGTGATGGGGTGGAGGGAGGCAGTTATATGTCTCATTGGGGACATAGGCACCTTCCTTCCTTGGTGCCCCCAGATGTGTCGCTCTCTGCTTTTGCCCCTACTCTGTTGCCTTTGTTGTTATGGGTCCAGATGATGTTCCTCTTCTTAATCCAGAGCTGTCAACTCACATGTTGCTGCGGCACTGGAGAGCACTTTGACAGCTTGCTGTTGGGCTTGGCCTTGAATTCCTAATTCCTTAAGCATCTTGATGGCAGATCTACCTATGAACCTTTGACAGCCAACTACAACTGGGGAAACCTTTTCTTTCCAGCCACGTTATTCTGCGCTGGCTGCCAGCTCAGCATACTTAAGGTTCTTGCGTTCGTAGGCCTCCTTAGCAGCATCCTCCCAGGGCACAGTGAGCCCTGTGCAAATTGTGGAGGACCAAAACTGGACCAGTGTCTGGGGTTTTCACTTTGACCCTCCCTGTCCCTTCGACCCCAAATGTACTCACGGCCATGTTTTTTCATGTCTTGGGGCTGTTTAATAAACCTGCATCTGCAATAAAGAAGAAAAAAAAAAGGCTAATTGGACATGTCACCTGAAAATATGGGATATTGTACCCAGAGCAACGCATTTTAGATTTTGCAGAAATGTAATGCTGACTTTCACATCAGGTGAACTCAGCAATGAGGGAAGGCAAGATTCATATGTATTAGTTTATATAAACAAAACATCCATGAAAAGAATAAGTGTGTAAGGCAAGGCAAGGCAAGTTTATTTACAGTATATAGCACATTTCATACACAGTGGTTATTCAAAGTGCTTTACATAAAAGGAAGTAAAATAGTCATTAAAAAAAATAAATTCAATACTAATCAAAACAATAAAAACAAGGAATTAAAAACAAATATTCTCAAGCTTTGTTCAAACTATTCCGCACTAAGTGAACAAACCTTCCAAAACACCTAACTATTCCACTAACCCCCCCCCCCCCCCCCCCCCCCCCCCCTCCCCCCCCTTCTTACTTTGACCCTGTTTGTAATGTAGGAATTTAGAGTTGGTACAGCGATTTATGACTAGACCCCCCTTCTAGCGTTTTTCTGCTTCTTAGCACTTTTGCCTCTATGGCTCTTGGTTCCTTAGAGAGTGCGTTTTGTCCACCCCCACTCCCTCCGCTTACAGACAGTCCCCTAACCAGAAACCAAACAAATAGAACTCAGAGGTGTTACTTTCAACTGATTACCCTTACCAAAAGTAGTATACTTCAAGTTTATTTTATTAAGTATACTTAAGTAAAGTTCATGTACTTTATGTAGTAAGTATACAAATATCAGTGTACTAGTAGTATACTCGTACTATTTCAATACTCCTTGGGACTAAATTGGCCCAATTTCTAGTAAATAAAATATACTTTTAAGTATAATTTAAGTATATCAGTAGTAAACTTTGAGTACACAACTAGTTTACATCAAAGTTTTTAGCTTGTATTACAACTATACTAAAAGTGAACTTATAGGTATACTGATAGTTTAATTCAATATAGTAGCATTTTTAGTACACTTTGAAGTATAGTCCCAGTAAACTAATAGTTTAGTAGGTTTATACTGCAAGTATACTCGTAAGTTTTTTTTAAGTGAACTTTACATCATACTTTAAGTATGTCGCTATTTAGGTATTCATTTGAATATATTTTGTCATATGAATATCTGAACATACAAAACATCAAAAGAAAGAACAGGGTATCTGCTTGTAAACAAAACATTTTATTCTAGCTTCATGCATTCTTTTTTTTAAACACTTGAATGTGGGTGAGTTTCATAAATAAAAAATAAAGAAATAAGCAACATTTTGAACAAAAAGCTGAAAAAAGACTATGAATTGGATTCAGAATGATAATCAAAACGTAGATGGAGTCAATCAACACCCCAAAACTTGACAGTCATTATTACTATCAGCAATTACAAGAAACTATACACAACAAGCTAACTTGGAAAGCATGAGGGCTTAATGCTGCCTTCACATGCTATCAGAATTATCGTAAATACTTGTTTCCTAATTGGAAATTGGACGTGAACGGCCTCTCAAGTCATATTTATTACTGGAAAATTCCGAAATAATTTTGATACCCAAGGCTCCGAGTTGGGCGGGTCATGAACTTTAACATGGTGGAGGAGCACACCATTGATGCTGTCAATGCTGTTCTCACAACAACTACATCCCTTTGTCTTGTCGCTAAAGTAGTGTATTTATAGGCTAGATATGAACGATCATTCGAAGCATATTGTATGTTTTATAAGCAGTGAAATAAGCATGTATTTGACCGGATTTCCAGAATTGTCAGCAAACTGCATGTATAGCACGGTGAATGTTTATTGTCAACCAATGGGGTGCTATATTTTATTTTTTCCGACATTATTTATTTATTTATTTAGTCATTTAGCAGACGCTTTTATCCAAAGCGACTTACAAATGAGGACATAAGAAGCAATCATTAAAGCACTTGAATATGACAAGCTCGTAATCATGACTTCATAAGTGGGAAATAGGACATTTCTGATAGCACGTGAAGGCAGCATAAATACTAGACTATGGGAAAACATGATAAAACTAACCAATGAGCAAACAGAACTGAGAACCACATGGCAGGACAATAACCAACAAGAACATGACACATTCACAAGACAACCAATCAGAACGTGACACATACACTGGACAGGATAACATGAGGATCAAGGGAAGCACATAACAAACCAGGACTAAACTAAAAAATAAAAGACAAGAACACAATACAAAAGCCAAACCAACTATATTTAAATTCAACAAGACACACCTATACAATCAAAGATAAACAAGAATAAACAGGAAACAGGAACCAGACAAAACTACAAACTAAAAGTCCAAAACAAGACAAGAGCACTGTATAGATGAAGAATGCATAATATGTAACCAGATTGATGTATTTCCAATGTGGAATGCTCTAGTTAGTTTATCTAGATTTTTTTCTGTAGCATTAATTTAAACTAAAATATTTAAGACAATGTTTTTCTTGTGTGGAACACAAAAGGAAATATTTTAAAGAATGTTGGAGACCAAACAGAAAATATCAAAATATCTTCTTTAAAGGAACACTCCACTTTTTTTGAAAATAGGCTCATTTTACAACTACCCTAGAGGTAAACAGTTGAGTTTTACCGTTTTTGAAACCATTCAGCCGATCTTCGGGTCTGGCGGTAGCACTTTTAGCTTAGCTTAGCATAGATCATTGAATTGGATTAGACCATTAGCATTTGGTCATCAAAAATGACCAAAGAGTTTCGATAATTTTCCTATTTCCTATAAAGCTTGACTCTTCTGTAGTTACATCGTGTACTAAGACCGATGGAAAATGAAAAGTTGCGATTTTCTAGGCCGATATGGCTAGGAACTATACTCTCATTCTGGCGTAATAATCAAGGTATTTTGCTGCCGTACCATGGGTGCAGCAGGCACAATGATATGACACAGTGCCTGAAAGTAGTCCCCAGCTAGGTAACTAGTTATGATATAGCTGGGGACTACTTTCAGGCGCTGCGTCATATTATTGCACCTAGAAAATCGCAACTTTCATTTTCCGTCGATCTTAGTACACGATGTAACTACAGAAGAGTCAAGCTTTAAATAGAAAAGAAGTGGAGTGTTCCTTTAATATTCCAAAGAAAAAAGACACTATCCCCATAAGTTTGAGTTAGTATGGAAAAAGGCATAGTAATGCACATCCGTAGGTTTGCCAGAGATCATGAATTATTTGTGGACACATTTTGGACATCTGTTCACTGTGATGATTTGTAATGTTGGCAGGATTCCTGGACAACAATACTGAGACATACTGTGAAATGTTGTTTCTGACATTCACTGCATCAATGCTATCCAGGATTCTTCCTTCTTATAACCATCCTATGAATAATACCCATTCTCAGATTTAGATAAAGCACTGAGAGAACATTGTCTCGCTTGCTTTCTTTTCAAATCCCTCCAAGGACCCTTTGGGCTTTTATCGCAGAATGATTTCAAATGAAATGGGATTGTTTGCATCAAACCACTATTTTCTGAGGAAGTAAGCAATTGCTCTATACACAGGGGGGATTCTCATATTCTAATATGTTTTTCATATCAGGAAGTTGAAAATATTAGAAGATATATTGGCATCACTTGTGTGTCTGTATCCACTGTTTTTAATGTTCCTACGCCCTCTTTGAATTTCTTCTACAATATATCTGTAATTGGTTGATATAGAGGATAAGGCTTAGTGATGGCGCCAAGTCTGGAACAAGACAATCTTGCCCTCTCAGCCTACAAATCTCTGTCTCAGTCTTACCATCTTTCTGTCCCCATGTCAAAGTCCATTAATGCCGAGTCACTCTCCTCTAATCCACCACTTGCCTGGCCAGCAGAAGGAGCTGATTACAGAATAGAGGAAAGGTTAATTGAAAGACATTGTTGTAATGGTATTGTGTCCAAGCAAAGCAACAGGAATGTTGATATCGCTCTCCCCCTGCAGCGACACTGTAATGAGTGACATTAAAAATAATTATCTAAGACACAAGCAATCCCCTCTATAAATTTGTATTTAGCTTGTCCTTTCCTCCACAGGGTTCTGGGCTTCTTACTAGGCATTAGTGTAATAGTCAGCAGCTCATTTACAGGACAAATTATAGATAAAACACTCTGATCTGCTGACCTTATGGATAAAAGAGAAAGTCTATGTAATATTATTATAACAATAAGATAACAAATATGCAAGCAAATACAAAAAAAAAAAAGAAAAAATTATTTACAAAAAAAAAAAAGAAAAAATTATTTTCATTCAATACATTAGTCCTACATATTAATTTATTCAAGAATACATAAAAAAAAATGCAATGCATACATAGTTACTTGTATATACCTCTTCCATGGTGAACATATATTAATAAAGCCTAAACTGTCCACAAAGTGAATACTGTACACGTTCATCCAAAATGTTAATTTTATGGTATTTGTAACACTCATATGTATTCGTGCTAAGACAATATTATGTTTACTTAATGGGTAAACAAAATGACAAATTTAATGTAATGTAAATTGCAATCTTTATTGACAATGGCATTTCATTTTTTAAGCCATATGAAACCAACATTATATGAAACAACATAAAAAAATAATATATATAATATAAGCTCTAAAGGTATCAAGTTAAAAAAATATATATAAAAAATCCTTTTTTTTTTTTTTTTTTTTTTTTTAACTTGATACCTTAAGAGTTTAGGGTTTGTTCACACCTTAAGTGAGCAATAGCATTTGCAACGCTATCTAATATACATATGTCATTTGGTACTTATTCAACTCATTCATCAGAAATAACAATAGCATAAATTGATTTTTGCATTCGGTTGAACATTTTTCATATTTAAATGCTGAACAATTTATCGATAGAGACATTTGCATTGGCCATTTCATTCTATCCACGCTATGGGATTCCAATAATGAGGGAAAATGTATGAGACATGGGGAATTAAGGCTTAATATTGATTTAAAAAGCTAGGCAGGAGAAAGAACATAAAAACCATCTGCCTTAGATTGGCTCTGCCTGTGAGATAACCCCCAGAATTCATTACCAAAATTACATAAATGAAAGAACACTGATGACTCTGGCCAGAAATGGCAGGGTTCAGGTCATGAACATGAGCCCGTCATGCAGTCTTCTCATGAAGCAGAAGCAGAAATCATATAAAAGGAAACCAAAATGGAAAGCGGAACTGATGAGAATTAAAACCAGTGCCAGCAGGAGACAAAAAAAGTATGGCCGAGCAAGACAAATCATGTTAATCATTGTAATTCCACATGCAGATACACAGAGTAGCTGTTGGTGTAATGGGTCCTTAATCTTAACTCTGTACAGTTTTGACTTTGGAAATGGTCCTGTAATAACTTGAATGTGTGATCAGGAAGGATAGAGGGGAGTGAAGGTCTTTATTTCACATCTCTCCCTAGAAGAGCCATCATGAATTCGATCCTCCTCATTTTATAATGCAAATCTCATTATCGAGATTTAATGGCCTTGACGGGCCTTGGCGGCCATAAACTAGACCTTAAATGCAAATTGCATTTCAATTGCACCATAAATCATACTTTAATTTAAAAGTTCATAAACCTTCACACTTGTTGAAATGGGATTCCCTCCTCATCAGACTAATTAAATTTGAGATAGTAATTTATAAACATGGTCAAAACTTGAAAAACACGCATTTATTTAAAAAATTATTGTAAATAATACACTCTAAAAAAAATTGGTGCTATATAGCACTAAAAGTGGTTATTTGGCTCGTAATCATAGGGGAACCACTTTTGGTGCTCTACAGCACCAACTCTTGGTGCTTCAGTGGTGCTTCAGTGGTTCTTCAACGGTTCTTCACCGGTTCTTTGGCATGACTGAGGTGCTATATAGCACCGCTACCATATACAGAACCTGTTAAGCTCCTGTATGGTTCTTCAGCAGTTCTTCAGTGGTTCTTTGGAGTGATTAAGGTGCTATATAGCTCCACTGCCGTACAAAGAACCTTTTAAGCCCCTTTAAAGGTTCTTTACAAGCCAAAGAACCACTGTCGGTGCTGTTTAGCACCATTTTTGTTGAAGAAATTATCAACCCAAGTCAGGTCAAGTCAATATTATTTATATAGCGCTTTTAAAAATGCTAAATTGTCAAAGCAGCTTTACATCTGCTTGATATAAAGATGGGTGGCTTTATATCAGCTTTACAGTATTTAGACGGGGAAATAGTTTGTCGAAATAGTGTCATTCTTCTCTGGCCAGACAAAATCAGCAATTTAAATCTAGGCTAAAGCGGAATCAGATTGTGCAAAGGACTCATCTGGTTCCTGTGGTCTTGTCCCGATGGCCGTCTTGGAGAGAGGGTCCTCACTGGGGATCAGACTCTGGGGCTCATCTAGGTGTCCTGGCTGTAGAGGTCATCTCTAAGTGCTGATCCACTATCTGATCTGGAAACAGTCTGGATCTGGGTGGCTACGTTGACCTCGGAATAAGAAAGAAACAGACTAATATTAGCGTAGATGCCATTCTTCTAACAATGTAACAACTACATTGGGTGTTTTGGGAAATGTTCCCGGTTCCGGTTGACCTAATTAATGCAGCCTAACAATTTAACGGATTTGAATTATAGAAATGTGATAGTGTATTATATGTAAACCAGGTTAAAGAGATGGGTCTTTAATCTAGATTTAAACTGACAGAGTGTGTCTGCTTCCCGAACAGTGTTAGGTAGATTGTTCCAGAGTTTCGGCGCTAAATAGGAAAATGATCTCCTGCCCGCAGTTGATTTTGATATTCTAGGTATTATCAAATGGCCAGATGCAATATGGCTCCTCTTATGGTTCTACATAGCACCATTTGACAAAGGTGCTGTATAGCACCTTCAAATATATGGTGCTATATAGGATCAAAAGTGATTCTCCTATGATTACGAGCCAAGAACCACTTTTAGTGCTATATAGCACCATTGTTTTAGAGTGTAGTACCAAAGCACAAATTTAAACATTTAAACTTGCACATATCTTCTGAATGAAGTCCATTTGATTTAAAAAAGCCATGCATATCATATAATTGTTAGTTCCAGTCCTCAAATTTGATTGGCTGAGGGGATTGTTTTTGTTGCTTACTATTATTGCAGGTTACATTGTTACGCCAGCAGGTGGCAGCAAGTGACTCTCTTTAAAGAGTGAGTCATTGAATCGGTCACTCAAACGATTTGATAAAAAATGCTGATTTATTCAGGAATGAAAGAAGTAAATGTATTTATAAATGAGCCACTGAATCATTCACTCAACAAATGTGTGCAAAAATTCTGATTCATTCAGAAGTAGCTGTGTATATTAATGAGACATTGAATTACTCACTTAACAGATTTGTTAAAATATGTTGATTCATTCTAAAATTAAACAAGTAAAAGTCTTTATCACTGAGTCATTAAATCATTAATTCAAATGATTCATTCAAAAATGCTGATTCACTGAGTCACTGTATCAATCACTTACCCAATCCCAAAAATTCTGTTTCTTCCAAAATGAAAGAGTAAAGGTCTTTATGAATGAGTTATTAAATTATTAATTTAAATGATTCACCATTTAACTTTAAACTTCTGAAAGAGCAAAAAAAGTAGCCATATTCTAACAGTCAATATAGTTTAAAAACTCTATAAATTACTCATTTATTAATTTTTATTAATAAAAATTGCATGTGCTTGCTTGATTACAAATACAAAAAAACATGTATTATTTGTTTTTAACAACACCTCTTCAATGTATTGAAATCACTGTAACATGTACACTATATCATGGCTTCTGATGTATTATCCTTTAGTGATTCTGTAAAGGGTCTCTAAAATATAAAACTGTACCATCTCAGTAAGTGTACTGCATCTTGATTTACAAAAGGGCTGAAAATGATCCATAGTACAACAAAAGAATCACTATAAAATATGGCACCCCTGACAGACTGAAGTTAAAGTTTCATATTCATTTGAAACCAACCTCATATATTTTTGGGAAGCCCTGTCAGGTCTACACAGTGATATGGATTACAAATGCATCAGTTAACCCTGGCCTTATGGGTGCCAGACAGGCTTTTGCCCAGCTGCAGACCTCCCCAGGGATCGCTCAGGGAACGCTCTGCAACCAGATATCCTTTCCACCCCTCACAGCGTTCAGTCTCCAGCAGCTGGCCAACACCCTGGTGCCATGTAACTTAATTAAGCTGTGGATGGTAAATCAGAATGTAACCCGTGATCAAACAGGCTCAGTTTCACGTCCTGTTTTGTTCCTCCTGAATGGCCATAAATCAAGTGATGAATTAGAGTGTGAGGATAACATAAGCAAACCCACCAGAGATGAAGCCAGGCAGTAATTCCAGTTTGCACATCAGTGGAACTGAATCCAAACGATTTATTGTTCCAAAATAAAAATAAATAAATAAAATAAAATCACTTTTTGAGCAGAAAATGTGTTATTCCTGTTTGTTGGTTTGATGTTTCAATGTTGCAGTCAAACATAAAGGAAGGTGAGGATCATGCCTGATGCTTCTACTACAGTGCCAAGTGTAGCAATTTTATCCCAAAAGAACACAAAAGATATTTTGAAGAATGAGTCAGCTGTTTTTGTCCATATTATAAAAGTCAATGGATCCAAAAAGGACACAAAGGTAACGGGCCTTTATTCACTCTCAAATTCATTAATCAGTGCATGCAGACTACATAAAATGTGATAAAACAAACCTTAATGAGGACATCCGCTGCCCATTTTCCCCAAGTATGATTCTTTAGGGTCTTCATGAAATTTAAAACAACACTCTTTTTAGCTTGTCATAAAAAGCTGTGTTCGAAGCTCTGTTTGCATTCCAAACATAAACCTCATTGGTTCTCAATTGTCACATGACCAAATATCATGATGTGTGAGAACATTCAGAGTTCAACGGAACTAATGACCATAGTTAGCTAACAATGCGGGAAACACACCCCAGGTTGGCTTGGTTGAAATTTGAGGTCAATGCCAGCATATTTTACTATGCACGTGTTGATATGTATATATATATATATATATATATATATATATATATATATATATATATATATATATATAATCTCCAGAGTGCAAACTACAATGCACTGGATAGTTTACCAAATCTGCAATGAAATGCCATTATAACAACTTTAACTTAGGGTGCTATGTTGATTTCGTTTGAGGGTAGCATCTCCTTGGAAACGGGCCTGATTAAAGGGTTAGTTCAACTAAAAAGGAAAATTATGTCATTATGCCGTAAGACATTTGTTCATCTTAAGAATACAAATTAAGACACTTTTGATAAAATCTGAGAGCTCTCTGACCCTCTATAGACAACAATGCAATTGCAATGTTCCCAGGTCCAGAAACGTAGCAAGGACATTAGTAAAATATGTGACATCAGGGGTTCAACCGTAATTTTACGAAGCTACGAGAATACTTTTTGTGTGCAAAGAAAACAGTAATGACATACTTTATTCAGCAATTCTTCTCCCCGACTTACCGTCTTCTGCCATTTTGGAAAGTACCCCCGAAACGTAATCAACATAAGAAGCGTTGTTTACGTTCAGCATGTGCGTGCTGTCTATTGAATGTAAATAACGCTGAGTATGTTCAGTGAAAGCGCACGCATGCTGACTTTCATTTTTGGGTGAACTAACTCTTTAGTTCATTGAATCATTCACTTAACAGATTCATTGAAAAACAGGGCTTCAGTCCAAAGAAAACCTTACTGGTTCTAAATGTCACATGACCAAGCATCATGATGTGTAAGAACCAATGAGATTGGCTTGGTTGACATTTTACATTTGTGTAAGCATATTTGATGTAGACAATGCATGTTAAAACACAGATGACTGATTCAGGATAAAATTTGCAAAGCACATCTTAAAATGAACTTACCCCATTTATATAGTGACATACAGTGTATTCAAAGGAATGGCTCAAAAACTATGAAATCTAACCTATTGTAAATATTTGTATGGCTTGAGAGAGTATGGAAACGACAGCTGCCATGAGCCATTTGCAGACAGATAGTGAACTTACTGGGTTAATAAGACTAATACTGTAATCAATAGCATATATGAGACTCATATTATATTATGCTTTTTAAGACAGTAATTTGCTGCAATGAGGTGGCTGGAATAGACTTAAAAGTGATGATGCAGTCAGTTGGGAATATATTGATTGAGGAGGAAAATCTAATTCATGAAAGTTGGCAGACTCATGAATTGACTTTATTGATCCACTTAGAAAACAGTGTGCATGGAGCAACAGACTGAAATGAAGAGAAAAATAGAGATCTAAATCCGAAGAGGGCAGTATTTTATTCACATTGACACATCTATTCACAGCCCTACATAGTTCTTATTTTCTCCAATGTTCCTGCTTTATCTCCTTATTTTAGTGCTTGTCTCTAACCAATCCAGCTAAACCCTAACAGGATTCAGTGGTCGTTCCTTAATGCATAATTACATCTTGTGTGTCAACACGGCAGAAACAGCCTATACATCTACTTTTATTCACTGCAGGGTCGGGAGAGTGGTCTTTCCTGGACCTGTGAGGTCTAGAATAAATCCAGGGAGTCAAGGACAATGACCTCTGAGGTCAAGCTCCACGGCCACCCAAAGCAGTATCATGCTAAGCTATAAAACACAATAAGCTGATACCCATAACCCCTTGGGGATTGGAGAGAGTTTGCAATTCTTAACTGAGACACTTGGAGAAGTCGAAATGACAGCTAGGTGAACATCTATGGTGCTGCATTACAATGAGGTGGTTCATCCTTGCAGATCTTCTGGCAGCTGGAGATATCTTATGAAGTGGCTGAGGAATTACCCGCGTGTCAGAATGAGTTCCCAAAGGCTGGACGTCAGACATCTGTCAGGCAGGTAAACACTGGATCAATACAGAACCTGTTTTTTGACAGTTTTGTAACATCCAGAAGCTTTACATTTTGATGAAGGAGCTTATAGAACGCTTGTGTCAATATGGAATTCATGAACAGGTTGTTGTCTTTGTCCACACAGATTCATCTGCTTTGACTTAAAGCTGCAGTCTGTAATTTTTGCCTCTTTGTCGCCATCTCTGTTTGAAAACCTGGAATTGCAGTTTCTTGTGGAATTATCTTCTGTGCGTGGAGTTGTGCTCTGGCACCGCTACTGTGCGGATGAATCTAATGTTTTGAGGTAATGTGTGGCAGTCAGTCACGCATCGGTGTGGATGTTTACTGTACTTCGCAATCACAGATTCTAGCCTACGTCTTGGAATATATGACCCAAATAAAAGTTTCACCATATATTGTCATCTGCACAAGTAAGTAACAAGTTTGCCATGTTTGTTCTTCCCAATTTAGGAAAAAATCATTTCCAAAAATCACGCTACCAATGGTGATTAAATCTAAAGATCGGTTAGCTCATATCACATCTAACAGTGCAAATTATTACAATTGTTATACTTTATTCTCAAATTATTAAAGTTAACAACATCAGCATTGCGTGACTATGAGTATAGTATGTATTAACGTATAGATTTCAATTTCTGTACAGTCTAATCTCTAATTGTCATACCATTCAAATTTCATATTAAGAAAATGATACATTTAATTATTCTAGCTGCTGTGAGAAAAGGCTAAACGATCCGCCTCCTTCAGGATACTCTAATGCTATAGCCTAGACCAGGGGTTTTCAACCTTTTAGGACATGCGCCCCCCCAAGTTTGTCTAATTTCACTCGCGCCCCCCTCAACTTTATGTTTACAGATGTGACGTAATGACGCAGTGCCATGCTCGAATTTCCCGCGAAAACCTACCTGTACCGCTCAAATTAGAAAACATTATTATAAGTGACGTGACATCTGACGTGAAAGTGATGTGACATCTGGCCAAGTATGGTAACCCATACTCCGAATTTGTGCTCTTCATTTTATCCCATCCAAGTGCACACACAGCAGTGAATACACACACACCGTGAACACACACCCGGAGCAGTGGGCAGCCATTTATGCTGCGGCGCCCGGGGAGCAGTTGGGGGTTCGGTGCCTTGCTCTAGGGCACCGCAGTCGTGGTATTGAGGGTGGAGAGAGCGCTGGACATTCACTCCCCTCATCGACAGTGTACATAAGCTTACCGTTGTGAAACAGGCTAAAGTAAGGCGATAGTTTTGAACACTGGCTGGTTATGTACTTGCTCAAATTTTGATTTCCAATAATTTTTAACCAAAAAAAGTTACGAACTGCAGCTTTAAGCAAAATATGACAAATATGGACAAAATACATAATTCTAAGGAATTCCATTAAAATCCTGGATGGTGAAGATAACTTTTTTTTTTAACGTGAAGCTTGCCCATATAAAGCTTGTCATATAAACCAGTGTTGTTATTGTTAATAAAAACAAAACTAATAAAAATCACTTTTGACAAGTGAAATTAAATAAAATATATTTAATTTCATAGGGGCATAGAGGACCTACAATAATGTACAGTATTTGAAAAATAATGTGTTTTTTGAACATTAAAGCAACATAGAGGTCTATGGTATTCTGGTCATTAGATCCTGCATGGATAGATTCCCTTTTTTAGTATAAGATAAAGGTACAGACATTTTTTTTCATCTAATTTATCATCTGGTCTGACAGAGGAAAGTCTGATCCATTAGAAAAGTAACAGCACACCTCTCCTCAACAGGCTTCATGATTTCATGTGTTATTGATGTCTGTAACACAAATTGTACTGGGATTAATACACATGCCTACTCTTTTAAATGAGTTGAACACCAAGCACTGCTAATATACATTATATTTACTTATACTATAAATTTGTAGTGTGCACTGAATATCTGCAAATCATATTATAAAGAGTGTTATCAGTGTATCAAGAGATGAACACAATCTGCGTGTTTGCAATAAAACATTACATTACATTGTTAAAGTGTGTGAATAAACCTTGAATCATATGGCTCTCTACTGTCAAGTGTGTATTTCTATGAAGGCAAAGCCCTGTGTGAGATCAATGGAGTTGTGAGTTGGTCATTTAAATCACCTGAGCTTGTGTTCTTGAGTAAACATGTGTGCTGAGAGACAAAGGCTAAGAGATTTTATAGCCAGTGTTTTTCTGGATGAGGCCTCCATTCTAAACAATAATGACTTTTTAATGCGGAGCTGTGATTACGTTGTCATGGTGAAATATGGGGCCCTTGGGTGGCTTGGTGACGAGAGGGCCACACGTGAAATACTACAAAGGCATAGATTACAGCACCGACCTAGGTGAAGCAATCTTCATAAATTCAAATCTAATCTTTGTGGACCCTGGCCATGTCAAACTATGGAGGACTCTGTTGTTCTAAAAGGAAAAGAGGGGGTCAATAGAAGATCGGACATGCAGAAATGCACTGCTCAGTACAATGCATGGCATTATGTGGAGACAGAGAAACTGATTTAAATGTTGTTGAGGGACAGTAGAAGATCATATTCATATCAGTGATAATCTAAAGGGGGAAAAAATAACTCTAAAAGAGAACTTAGACTGAAATAGAGGTGAAGAAATAATGTGTGAGGGAAATATATAAAATGTAAATGACTGAACTAGTTTTTGTAACTGAGTTTTTGCTAGGTTATTGCACTATTCAAAACCGAATTGTGAATGTTGTTGATTGCAAAATCATTTTCTAAATTTTAAATGAGATTGAAAATGGTGCAAAATTGAAAATTCAATTTAAATAGGGGAAATTCTAATTAAAATAGAATAATATTTAAAGAAATGTGGTGCAAGAATATTTTTTAATAATATTGCTCATTTAATTTTCTCAGCATATTTTTTGCATAAACGTTATCATACACTAAACATATGAGTAGTGTTGTTATTGTTATATGAAAGTAAAATTATAAAGAAATTGTTGAAATAAATTAAAATATAAATGCTATATGAAAAAATAGCTTAAATAATAACATTAGAAATGTTGCTTCAGTAACTAATTTAAATAAGTTAATATCGTTTAAATATAGTTTAAAATAGGTTCAAATTAAATCGTTAAAATTCCTAAAACTGGATTAAAAATACATTTTACATTTATGCATTTAGCAGACGCTTTTATCCAAAGCGACTTACATTGCATTCAAGTTACAGTTTTTACATTTTATCAACTCTTGCTTACCCTGGGAATCGAACCCATGACCTTGGTGTTGCTAGCACCATGCTCTACTATTTAGCTACTATAAAGCTAGTGACTAGAAAAAATAAAAATAACAAGATCACATAACAAATGATTAAAACTAAAATAATATCAAAATGAAAAAATTTAAACAGTTGAATAAAAGCTAATTAAAAATAAAAAGCTAATTTTAAAAATGAATAATATGAATAATGACTAATGTAAATGTCAACTATAGAAAAATGTATACTGAATTATATTCTATATATTTCGCTATATTTCATAAATTACCATCAAGTTTATGGACCATGGTAGAATAATAAAGAGAATTGAAGAGAATTCTCTAATTTAATGTATTTTATAATCAATAGATTATAATGTTAATGATTTTTTTTTTAAGTTACAACAGTTAAGGTTTGGAAATAAACTGGCATAATTCCTGAGGAGGGCTCCCAATGTCTCTATTCTGATCTCTAGCACATCTTTCCTCATCGGGTTTCATAATTTATATATATAATATATATATATACCTAGGGCGTTTCTAAAAATGCACCATTGATGGAAAACCTCAATTGAGCATTGGAGAAACAGCCCACATGAGCAGGGTTGGGGGTTGAGGATGTCAACTGCTCTGACACCACCTCACGCTCTGTCCACTGTCCAAAACCAAGAGTGATCACCGTTTGATGGGTGAAAACTCCATTCCATGCTAGCCATTTCTTATTTTTGTCACTAGCCTGTCAGCCGGGGTCCTTCATCTCCACAAACCCTGCATGAGGATTGAGGAACACACTGGCAAGAAAAGGATAAATCATATCCACATGAAATATTCTTCTGTTAAGGTAATGGTTCAAAAAGGTTATTATACTGATGTGATATGCACATTTGTAAATGTTGTTAAATATTAACACAAGTCATGTGGGAGTTAAGAAGAGAATATTTACATAATCACATTACTTGCACCAATGCATGACAGGAAAATGCAATTTTCCAGTTGGGGGTATTGTAAAATTGTGCACATGACTTTGTGGTAAATAATGACATACAATTCGTCACAGTTGTGTGCTGCGGATAATCAAATGGGAAATCAAACTGTACCGCTTGTCCTGCAAACAAAATATTCAGATCATGTATTAATCTTTTCGCCAACGAATATGTCACATTAACCTTTAAGCAGTCAATATGTCATTATGTCCATTTATTTTGAGACAAATCAGTACAATAGCAGCTTCATGACACATGCTTACTAATTTTACACAGTTTAGATCAATAATGAATAAAAATGTTTAGTCACATGTTTAGTTTGGGGACCAAGACTACCACAACATTATTCACTAACTATTAACTACAAATTTACCTCAATTCTTAATTTGTTGCTTATTAATAGTTAGGTTAGTTGTTAAGTTAAGGTATGTGGTAGTATTAAAGGATGTACAGTATAGGCATGCGGAACAAGACATTAATATGTGCTTTATGAGTACTAAAAGTCAATATGCTAGTAATATGCATGCTAATAAACAATAGTTAATTGTGAGAATTGGCCCTTAAAATAAAGTGTTACCAAATTGATTTAAAAGGGGTCATATTGTATGTGTTTTGTGGTACATTTTAATTTGACCATTTATTTATTATTATTACTGTGTAATATTTTAGTTTTTCATGCTTTTTCTACCATTTCTATTACTGTTATGATTTTTTTTTCTGCTGTGTCTAATAAAAACACCCCCTTCACGTGTTCAGTAAGCAGCAGCGCTTTGTGATCAGTACTTCTTCCTTTTTTCTTTTTTCTTTACTGCCCAAACAGCCTCTCTGCATTACTCTCTGGATACTCTGAGTAATAAAACAATCCATGCTGATGAGTGTTAAATACATTCTTTAGCCACTCACTGGGATCCTTTAAATTAGTACAACCAAAAATGAAAAATCTGTCATTAAATTACTCGTCCTCATCCACAAGGTTTCTGACCCTCCATAGACAGCAGCACAGCTAACACGTTCAAGGCCCAGAAAGGTAGTAAGGACATTGTTAAAATAGTCTATGTGATATCCATGTAATGCATGCGTCGTGGGTGTTTCTGTGAACATGTGTCAAAGACTAAAGTCATTACACACTTACACATTTAGTTTCACTTTCACCACGTAAAGCCGGCAAATGTGGTGTTTACATGTAATAATCGTAATATGAGTTTACCTTACAATAGTCTTCGCATCAGTAAGCGATAAAACAAGCATCTTCCCTCAGAAGACGTGTCGCATTTCGGGGCAAAAAATCCCATTGTTGAACAACAATATAAAATGCGGGAAACTTTTCGTTGGTTATTCTACAATTACTTGAATTACAAATTATACTGCAACTGGAAAATACTGTAAATTGATAAACTGTGTGTGGTCTGCTTGGGAGCGGAGCACGCATGGTCGGCTCTTTCCCGCGGTGCTGGTCCCGCTGCCACCGAGGCAGAGCGGCGTCAGCACTCGTGGGGATCGCAAGTGGATCTGTTGGAGGGAATGGAGATGGGCGAGTCCCTGTCTTCTTCCCCACTCCTCAGAATCGGCGGCCGCTCTCCGGGATCTGAAGCCCGCTCGGCGGTTACTTCTCCCCAGGGAACAGGCTGTGTCGCCCCAGTATGAGGAGCTGTTGGAGGTGATGACTCGTGCCGTGGTCAAACTAAACATCAGTTGGCCAGCCGAGGAGCATGCTGAGCCGCAGACTAGCAAACTTAATGAATGCTTTCTGCTTTCTCCGACACGGAGCCTGTCGTTCTTCCCCGATCTCCACACCGAGGTGTCGAGATCGTGGGCAAGCCCATTCTCAGCCCGCCTCTTCGTCCCCTCCTCTGATTACTACGGTAATGTGGGGGAACTGAAGCAGCGCGGTTAAAGAGCTATGCCTCGGGTAGAACAGACGCCCACGAGCTATCTGTCCCCCGTTGCGGCATCGTCTCTGAAGGCTCTGTCCTTAGCCATGGTGGCAGTGGAGAGGCATCTCTGGTTGACCCTGTCTGACATTAAAGATAAAGACAGGGTCTTCCTATTGGACACCCCGCTTGCGCCTCTGGGTCTGTTCGGCGACGCCGTCGAATCCGTCGTCGACAGACACCGGGAGGCTCGTAGACAAGCGGGGGCATTCCAGCGGTTCTTGCCTCGTCGCCCTCCAGCTCAGGTGGCTGCTGGATGGGAGCAGCCCCAACCGTGTGCCAGCTCCTTGTACAGGGAGGCACAGAGACAGAGCGTCGCCACTTGCGGTCCTGCCCTGGGGCCTTCTAAGCCGAAGACGGACCTGCGGGCCGTGCTTCAGGCCAAGAAGGCTTCAAAGAAGCCCTGACGCTCATGGCCCAGGGCTTATGAGGGTAGCCTCAGCTGGAGGGAAATGGTTTTCACCGCGGTTCCCGGTGCCCGTTCCTCGCCAGTGCCCTCAGGAGGTCGGTCTGCCAACCCTGGTGCTCCAGGGCGCAGCAATCTCTAGCGAGCATATATCTCAGTTTCTTCCGCCCGGAAGCGCGGGACTGAGATGCTCGCCACCCCTTCAGAGGTCTCTAGAGGAGCTAGTTCGGCCGTCCCCTGCCGGTGCGCCGTTCCAGGGCACTGAACTAGCTGCTCTGATTACACCATAGTCCAGTCTCGAGAGACTGGTTCCCTTAGTAAACCATTTGTGTGTAACCACTGATGTAACATGGACTATTTTAACAATGTTCTTACTACCTTTTTGGGCCTTGAACGTGGTTGTTGCGTTGCTGTCTATTCAGAGTCAGAAAGCTCTCTGGTTTCATCAAACATATCTTAATTTGTGTTCTATATATGAATGAATGTTTTGTCAGTTTTGAACAACATGAGGGTGAGTAATTAATCACATAATTTTCATTTTTGAGTGAACTAACTCTTTAATGCAGAGCTGTAGGTGCTACACAGTCAAAAATAGTCTATGGTTTATTTAATTAATTTTCTGTCCAACTTTCTCCTTATTACCTCATCCAGCAAAATATCTAATGTGAGGAGGACACTAACCATGTGACTTCAAAACACACACACACACACACAAATATTTTTCAGATGGCTTTCCCAGCACAAACATCATGAATTAATGAAAGGTGCAGTTGGCTCTCTGGAAGCAAGAGAGAAGAACAGAGAATCAGAGAATTGTGGGACTAAGCCACCATCTCATAAAACACTGTATTTCACACATATCAGCATAGTCCAAGCTTGAAACATACTGTAGCTGGAATTAGTTTTATTTATAGGCACAGATTGTTCGACACTGCTTTTCTTCTGAATCTAGACCACTAGGAAATCAAAATGAATTCACGGTTTATTGCATCCATAAAAATTATCACTGCTGTTTTAATTTCTAAGTGAGCATCTTTATAAACAAACAGCAATAAAACGACTTGTTCTCTAATAATTTAACCTTTAGCTGTGGCCATTAGCCCTCCCCAGAGTCAGGCGCAGATGCTGAATGACTCTCATTGCTGGAATAAAGTAGCCCTCTCATTAAAAAATCATACCAGCTACACATTCTCTAATAAAATAGCAAATCACCTCAGAGGCACTATGACAGCATTACAATCTGCGGGAAGACTATGAAAAGGGGTTTCCCCTGAACTGGGGATACAGTGTCTGTTTTAGCTATGGTTTCATTAAGTTGTCATGAAGGAACTCAGAAAAGTATGAAATGCCATCTGAGAATAGAAAGAAATTACATTTCCTGGTGACTAAAACAGCATGATTTGATTAAAAATGCTTGATAGTATGGATAGGGAGCAGTTGTGAAGAAAATAATAGACATGAGGACTGTAGAATGAGATGAGAAATTGCTCAAAAAACGTAACATAAATGTAAGAACTCATTAAAAATATGATAAGCTATACTCAAAAAGAAAACAAAGAAATACAAATATTTAGTACTTTCTACAGGATAAACAAACTTTAAGTTAAAGCTCAAATTTTTATTTGTTGTCATTGTCATTTCAAGTCATGCAGAAATTTAGGGTTCTATAAGAAAAAAATAATTATCGAGAAGAAAAGAATTTTCATTATTAGTGAGATTTTTTCGACTCATTCATTCAAGCATTCAAACTTTCAAAACTGCTGATTCATTCATGAAACTACACTCTTACTATTTCAGCTATATAGCGATATGGCAGATCTAGCAAGAGTAGAATGCTATTATGCTGTTTCAAATTCAGCACGTCTTCATGAGTAAGTCACTGAATCATTCATTCAAGCAACTCATTCAATTTTATGCTATATTTAGAAACACTATTATGCCATTAGGTTTATTCTGCTGTGCCTTTGTTTGTAATTATTTTATTTTATTTTTGGTTGAGCAAAAATAGACAAAATCCTAAAAAATGACACATTTACGCACATCTATCACATTTTAAAATAACAACCTGAAAGTTAACTTGCTGGTACCACTGTATGAGAAACCAAACTGATATTTTATTACAGCATATTTGAAAATAAAGTAACATTTACTCACATTATTCAACATTGTGTTACATATACCTATATTATTTCTCATATATATTCCCAAAATGATGCTACAGGTATATGTTGTCTACAGTAAATATTGTTGACTACATGTAGCTTACTTTTAAGAATCCAAGGCTTTTTATCAGTTTTTATCAACTTCATGAACAGCTAGTGTCAATTTAGTGTTTATATTAGTTGATCAGCTAAATAAGTAAAGAAATAAGTATAGACAGATTACAATCATTGAGTACATTTGAGTTCAAGAGCTTAATAATGTTGGCCAGTCAAAACCTAAATCTTAACATTAAATGAACAACTGAACAAAGATGTGGAGGGTCCTGTCAGATTAGTCAAGTGAAAGTGACAAAGAGACAGAAAGAAAAAAAGAGTCTGAAATGGGGGATCAAGAAAAGGTGGGGGAACCGTGAGCTATTACCAGCCAAGTGAAAATAATCAGGACAGACGTGGTAACCTCAAGAACCGACAGGGGAATTACATGCTAAAGTGCTTTTCCTCTGAACCCCTGTTTCAAATAACCACGTCCTCATTCCATGTAAGTGACCAAGAGGTTATTTCAAGTAAACCACTTGTGCAGAAAGTCATTTTGGATCCAACACTAATGGCTGGTCAACGGAAATACTTTCCCAGTTAATGGAATTCAATCAATCAGATGAAGAAGCGACAGATCTTAGCTTATTTTTGGTATCTATTTTCATCATCCATTGAAGCATCCTCAACCTATGAGTTCCACCAAATGCATTCGGAGAGGAGAATCAGGGTCTCTGGGCATTTGTTGATGTTCGTCTATCCACATGCGATGTGCGATGATGTCACCTCAACCGAGGATAGGGTAGAGTCCTACAACATGTGCCAGACTGGGATGGGCGCTTCCCTTTGTCTCCTGATACACCTAATGGCAAGCTGGCCTGAATATATAAGCTACTGTAAGTGTTGGTCTGTCAGCTTGAATCACTGTGATACGCGGGGGCACATAGTAAGTGTTTTGATGTATGTTGTTTTAAGGGGGTTTTCACTTGAGGTTGAGGTAGAGGTTGAGGCAGCCAGTCATCACTAATACAGATCTAGGAGAAAAGGAGAGTTTTTTTTTTTTTTCTGGGGGCGTTGTAAAATAAAGGACGCGGTTAAATATGGTGGTGTCCAGATGGGTGTCTTTCGCACCCCAGATGTCTAAAACATGTCTCACAGGTGAAATAAAACAAAAACTAAACTCTCAGAAAGAAAAGTGCAAAAAGGTGACACATTTCTACCTTTTTTACCCATAAAGGATTTAACCCTTTGAGGATTTGAGGTGACAAGCTGTTGTGCCCCCAAAGGTAAAAAAAAAAATCCTGGCAGTGTATATTTAGTAGATTTAGTATTTAGTAGACATCTGGTAGATGGAAAAAAAAAAAAAAATTGATATTGACAAGACTGATAAGCTATTTAAATGTATAAGTTGGCTTTTAAATCTGATTGATGTATTTGGAAAACTCAGTATTGGGAGAATGACTGGTGGAAGGGAAGCTTTTTTAATTAAAAATAATCAGAAAGTTTGATTGACTATAAATATAATACTGAATCAGGGTAATTATCATTAAGATTACTACTTTTATTTCATTACTTGGAAAAAAAAAGAATGAAATGAAATAAAATTGAATAATAATAAAGAATAATTTTATTTTTAAGCAATACTCCAAACATTTTGCATTTTCATTTAGTTTAAGTAGTAAAATACCTAAAAATAGCAACTATATAGACACGTTTAGACACAATAGAATGACTAAAACACAACATTTTTTTTGGTTGCTAATATTACTGCTTGATACAAAATGACACTGCATTAAATAATTATTCAAAATGTTTGTGTTTCTCAAATGGCCTCATCATTTTTTTCATGCATTTTGTGTAGTATATGTGAATTTATACAACAGGGCTGCGTTCACCCCCGAAAAAACGGTGCAAAACGTTTATTAAACGGAAATGGTAATACGTTGAACACCCTGTTCTGATGACGCAAGAGTTGCAACTTGCAACTATGGCATCTGAGAAGGCCATTCTTTGTGTTATTTTTGAAGAATTTTTGGAGCCTGATGAAATCGGTATCAATACGTGTCTAATACTGCAAAATACGCTCGATGTTACAGTCACTGCCCTTGCCATCCAGAATAAAAGAGAACATCCCAATCGAGTGAAAGGATTTGTGGAAACTGTGGTTCCTAATTATAGTGACCCAACATTTGCCTCGCATTTCAGGATGAAAACATTTCAGGTGAAGGATAATCCACTTCTTACCTCCGAGAATGTGTTATGATCTATATGACCTTATTATTTTTATTGTGAGTATTAGGCTTATCATTATTGCTGATCACTGCTGTTGTGCTATGATATTGTAATATTTACCATTATATAATCAGAGGAACATAGAAACGTTTATGAAAGTGTCACTCCACAATACAATAGCAAAATATATAAATATGTATAGTATTTTTATGTTACATTAATCAGTGTCTAGCACACCTTCCTGAGGAAAGGATATGGACCAGAAGACAATTACTACATGATATTTAGACAGACTTAAAGAAGTTACAGATCTATACTTGTGCTCTTATTATTTCAGTTATTTTGCCTTTAATGTCAATAAACATGTGCAAACAATATACTTACTCTTGTGAATTTATTTTGATGTTAATTACGTTTACTTACAAATTCATCATCATCATGTTGATATGCTATGTTACTATAAAACTCGTCCAACAAACATGTCTTCTAATATCTTCAGTTGTTGCTTATGTAGCTGCAGCGGACACATATTAAATGACTTCACTTGGACCCATTGTGCCAGCTGTCTCTTTAATACCACGTGGTTTATATACATGTTGCTGCTGATTGGGCTGACATTTTTTGACACACCCACCAAACAAGAGAAAACGTATCTCAAACCCCGTTGCACATCGTTGCACACCGTTTCCAGGAAACATGTCATTCAACCCGGAAACTGTAGCAAAACGTTGGGCTTGAACGTGCCCCGATTCTTTCTGGATCTCGAATCTGATTGGCTGAAAGGTATGCGATATTGGAGTCCAACAGAGCTCCTCGTCCTCTTCACTGTTTGAATCACCCCACTTCCCGAAGTTGCCGTATTTCTCACAGCGAGTGTCATGGCGGATAGCCAAATCCACTATAATTTAAAAAATAATACTGTTTTGTGTCACGGAATGCACTTTTAAGAGTTTTTTAGGCGAAAATGTGCTTGCTTGGACTTCAAATATGCGGTTTGTTAATAAAGATAAGGCCTATTTTGACGTTTTCGGTGACGGGAGATCCATCGGTTCAGCGGCCGTTCAGAGCTCATTACACCCGCCGAGAGCAGCTTCACCGCGACCAGATCTTCTGTAATTTACCGCTGGCTCTGATGTCTCTATAGTGGTTAAACACACGATATAATTTGTTTTGGGGTAAATCTAACGGCCAGTCATTAGTCTTAATAAATTATTACTTGTTCCAGAGCAAATAGTTTTGGCAAAATATTTTCATGTTTATTCAATGCTGTATATCGTGCTGTCTTTGTACGGTTGGCTGAATTGCCTAGCAACTTTTATGATGGCTGTTGTTGTTTATTCCAGTAAATATGATTATTCAAAGATTATTTAAGAGACTGTTTTTATGAGTCAGCGCTGCAGTAAAGACTTTTACTTTGAAAAATAAACACTTTTGTGAACAGAAGTTATTTTTACTTTCAACAATGATGTGGCTAACTAATGAGCAGTGCTGTCATCACAAATCACACTTAACGGATGAAAGGATATTGACGATAAGACAAAGATAACGCTTTCCTCAGTGGACATTCAGACTTATGTTTTATTGTCTGTAGGAGATCCTGTATCAGATGCAGGTAATCACAGTCGCTCAGTCCATCGCTTTCTCATAATACTTCGCTCTACATAATACAAGCTTTTATTACAGTAATACAATAAGTTTTCAATGAGGCAACTCAACGTTCCTTCGTTACTAGTTCTAAAGTGACGTTTTGGTATTAGTAACGGAGGCTTGGGCTGAGCTGTTAAACTGTCAAATTTAGATTTAAATCTGTGGCAGAAGGAAGTAGTTCTGCACAAAAGAGGGCTTTTAAAGCCACTTCGTTGGTGTTTCTTATTTATTTACACACTCGTGCCGTCAAACTGTTGTATAAACGCAATATCACGTGCGATATGGCTGTATATTGCACGGATGTGATTACCTACGCCCGAATCCCAGCCGTGCGATATACAGCCATATCGCATTTCTACTCGTGTGCTATTGCTCATTTATATACATATATATATATATTTTTGTTTCATGCCACTCTTGAATATCAAAAAGTCCGCAGATGTCATTAGGTTCAAGGGTTAAGATTGAATGCAAAAGCTTTGATTTAAAAACAATTGAATGTACCAACACACCTTCTCTGTGTCACTTCCTTCACAAAAGAGAATGTTTCCAGTCTGGTGTCCTCATTGTGTTAAACTATCAGTCTCATTCCCCAGTGGCCCGTGCCCTCTGAGCACCAGCGTCAAGGACAAAGTAACAGAAATGGCATGGTGCCACCCCTGTCTGCCTGCCTCTGATAAAGAAAAGACATTATTAGAACCAGTCATTTATCTAATGCGGCAAACTCCATCTCAGGCTCTCCCAGTGGCATTACTTCCCAGCAGAGCGTACTCACTCATCTCTGCCACACATTCTCATACTTAATTTCAGATAGCATTGTGTCGTGTAACGTTTAATTCAGCATTTTTTTTCCTTCCTAGAAGTATTTCTATTCTTCGGTCAGTAGAGAGTCGGTGATAGCACTAATGAGGCCATGATCGTGGAGTGTGTGTGTGTGTGTGTGTGTGTGTGTGTGTCGAGGTGGCTTTCCGAGCATGCACTGATATTGTGTGGCGGGTGAGAGGGAGATGACATCATCTTTTTCTGTCTTGCTCATCACCCCATGTGTGTTTGTGTATGAAAACATTTCTGTTCAATTATTCAGTGCACCCCTGCCCATTGGTACCAACTTCTGTAATGATTTTATTTAAATGGTTGAACCGCTGTGGCTGGGGGAGGAAGGTTTAGAGGTGAGAAGTGTAACGGGGGTCCTGCTGCACTGTGGCACCAAATATAAAGCCACTTGCTGTTTCTCCGTAGTTAAACAAGGTGTAATTTTTCAGGCAGCACTCCATAAAGCATGACAGCCAATTCTCAGTAATATTTAGAACTGATATGATTTACCTGTCATTTTGAAGAACAAATGTTCATAAGCTTGTTGCAATGCAGCCTGCAAAGGATTTATAAAATGCCTAGAATTTCATCAAAATTAAGTATCATAGAAGGTAGCATAATTTTGGTGCCCTAAGGTGCAATCAGATTTACTGATGTTTATGAGCAAAATCTAGTTATTTCAATAAGAATTTATGGGATCTGCAACTTCATGTGACGGCGAAAGATTTCTCCATGCCGATTTCACAACACTTTCAAATTGAACAATGTTGACCAATAGAAATCAAAATCTTGCATATTTTTTTTAATAACCTAAAAATGGCACCTACTGTAGGTTGATACCTTACAAGAGTTTGTTTTTGTACCCACACTATCCTCATTACACCACTGCTCCTAAGGTCTTACCAGACACAAGACACCTGTGACATGAATGTGCTTTACTGGATGAACCACACACCAGGTAAAGATAAAAGACAGACTGTATTCTAAAGAGCACAACCTTTACTCATAGAGAAATCATGAGTGTGACAGCTTTTCATCAATATTAATGAACCTTACAAATCCAGACCTGAATCTGAATCTTGGTCACGGATAAGCCTGCTTTAGCCAAGTATACCAAATCCATTGTTTCAGTTCACACAATGTTCTTAGGGGTGATTATATTAGAGCCATTGAAAAATCTTGTTTCCCATCAATAACAAGAACCTCCATAAGACTCATCAATGTCAAGCATCTTTGAACACGCTTAATGGAACCAGTGACAAGTGGCCTTATGTGACAAAAGCATTAGAAAAGGTCAGATATGAGGAGATCCATCAGTGGAAATCAAAATGAAGAGTACATGGATGTGCACATTGCTGGCAGTATTATCAGCATATAGTCATCCAGTAGTTTACATCTTAAGAAAGGAAAGGGATAGTTCATCCAAAAATTACAATTCTGGCACAATGATCTCAGTTTAAACATGAATTGCTGTCTTTATTATGTAGAACTCAAAAGCTATCTTGAAAAAATGTTTCAACTGTTTTTGTCCATACAATGCAATTGTTTTGGATTTTCATTGTATGAAAAAAAATAAAAAAGAATAATATATATATATATATATATATATATATAGACACTGAGCAAAACATTTTCTTTCTGTTACATCACACAGGTTTGGAACAAGGTAGATATTCTTGTAAGAGTGATTTGAAACCCCACTCTATGTAAAACACAAGAGTTTAACAAAAGCAGAACTTCATAATCTTGTTGCAGTGTAATTTGAAAAATGTCCTGTCTCTCCCTCCCCCCCCTGAATAAGGTAAATAGGACATAAATACAGAAAACTGTTTTACAAAAAGGTTAATTTGTCATTCAATGGAATTGTGAAGGAAAGCAAATCATTCACTGCTTTCTTGTTAAGGTGGGTTAAACAAACAAAGAGCAAAAACAGCAGAGCCCCGTGATGACTGAGAAGATTTGACACGGCACAGCATGCAGAGACATTATGAAAGTCTGAGCCATTAATCCAGAGATCCAGGAAACCTCCTGGGTTACGAGCAAAAGGAAGGTTTTTTGATTGTCTAGGTTATGAATCAAAGATGGCTTCCAGTTGTAATCTCTGTTATTAGTTGTGCTCGCCAAGGCAAGCATTACTATTGCTCATACTGCCTGTGGTATGGACATAAATTATACATTAAATCACACACTGAAAAAAAAAAATGTTGTAGAAACAATTTTCACTCAGAAATAACCAGTAACACATTGAATAAACATTATTGTTTTTTTTTTTTGAAGTAGAAAGACTGAAATATTTAACTGTAATAACAGCCATAAATCAATATCCTATAGCTACCATCCAAACATGATTTTGCACAGGCAACCACCACTGTTTTATTCACAAAGTGCAAGATTTTTTGTTAATTTAGTTTTCATATATATTTAATTAGTTTATTATTAATTTACAATAAGGCGGAGTGGATAAACGCCACCTAGATTTTTAATTATGTAACTTTTGATGAGTTCAAGTTTAGAAAAGACTTTGTATCAGTTAAGAAGGTTTTGGTACCTATGGACTCTTTAAATCACTCGACAAGTCACAGGTGCTCTAAAAAGTCAGTCTTGAGTTTATGCCGACAATTGTGAGTAATAAATGCAAGGAAACCACCTAGCATCAAGAAAGCATAAGACATTGGGTTTTACCTCAGGCTGGAGATTTAAGGCTACGAGCACTGCTGAAGAAGCCCACTGTATCTCACTTTAATGTGCTCGCCCTTTTTTGGACACCAGCACAACTATAAAATACTAAACATGCATACATAGCCTGCATACTAAATGTGGAATGCATGTAAAAATGCTCAGTGGATGCTCTGCAGTGAATGGATGCGATCAGAATGAGAAAACCTATGTGTTTATAATAAAAAGATCCATCATTAAGATGCTATAAACTTCAAACATTGGTTTCGGCTACAATATGAGTCCTCTATCTATAATATTGCTTTCTCAAGTGAAAAAGCTGTCTTATCTGAAACAGGAGAGAAATATGCATGGACCAAGCACCATTCAATGCCTAATGATGCATTTGTTTCTTACAAACATGCAGCTTTTCACTTCATAAAGTGTTATTTTATGGACTGGCATCATGTGGATTACATGTGGATTATTGTGATGTTGTTATCAGCTGTTTGGACTCTCATTTTGACGGCACCTATTCACTGCACTCCATTGATGAGCAAGTGACGTAATGCTAAATTTATCCAAATCTGTCATGATGAAGAAACAAATTCATCTACTTCTTGGATGACCTGAGGGTTAGTACATTTTAAGCAAATTTGCAAACTGAAAAACTTGCAAACTTGCAAACTGAACACATTTTTCTTGATTTTATAGATTTTAAATGGACTTTAAAAATCTAAAGGACAGCTTTTATTTTGCTCACTGCAGTCAAGGGATTCTATAGATCTGAAAAAAGGCAGAAGACACAGATGCAGCATGGGTAGTGAGAGTGTTTTCCTGTGCCCTGGGTAAAAACCCGCTCAGGTGTGAAATTGAAGATGAAACAGACATGCAGTTATAAGCACCAGATACAGCGTGGCATTTTGGCTAAACAATTGTATATGTTTAATGCACAATTATAGTAGAAAGCTTTCTATAGGTATAATTTTATTTTAGTACACTGTTCAAATAATCTAAAATGCTGGTAAAAGTTGCGATACTCACTCCACTAAGGAGTACGATTAAAAAATAAATAAATAAATAAATAATAATAAATATTGGTGTAAAAAGCAAGAAATATAAATGCAACTAAAATAGACCACTCATATAACAATCCTATTTAAGCAAGCATGCAAAACTGTGTATGTGTGTAAGTGTGCCCATGTATTCAGTTGGGGGTGGGATACTGAAAAAATATGAATTATTGAAAAGAATTTGCTCAGGCTGAAGGTCAGAAACAGGGAGAAGGAACTCCTCATGATTAAAAATTCATGTTTGCCGAATTGTCTTCCAAGCTTTGTGCTGAGATGGCGAAGATGTTTGTATTGAGTACGCTCGATTCAACCAATGACAAAACAGATCCGAGCAATAAGGCTGGGTTATAGACAACAATTGTAAAATGGTTATTGTCTGTGATAAACCATATCATGGCCTGCCTACAGCTCCCATATTGCATTTATAACATATGGAAATAAAGCAATCAAGTGCTGTTTCAGCAGGAGGGTTTTGCTCTGTTGTGGCATCAGCTAAATGAAACTGAAAAATATCCATTTAAAAAGTATTGTAGGATACAAACAGAATTTGGACAATACAGTAGAGGCTTTATATATTGTAAAATAATCTATCGGAATACCTCCTCCTGACTCCAAACTAAATAAATATCAGAAATACAATGAATGGCTGAGAACACCTTTATGAACGTGTTTCTGACGGGACATAAAAAAAAGTGAATTTTCATATCACACTTCTGACTTTAATTCTCACATTTTGAGTTACCATCTCAGAATTTTGTTTTTCGGAACTTGGATTTTATAATAAAAACAAATCTGACTTGAAATTCTGAAAGAATGTCTGAATTGCGAGATATAAACTGAGATATTAACTCCAAATTGTGAGATGTAAACTAATACAGCATTCATTCATTCATTCCATGGTGGAAACAAGTTTCTCATACATTTCAGTGTCATTTCAATCATTCCATATTTCATTTAGTCCATGTGTAAAATAAAATGTTATTGCCTGTTTGTGAAATAATCCATGCTATTTATTTGCAAAGCATACAAATGGAATCACAGAACATACAGGCAACTTTCAGTCCACAATTTCAAAGTCTTTTGACTTGTGAAGTAATGTGTGGTCATGGTCGGTTTGGATTTGATCTGTTTGTGTCTTAGAGAGAAGTTCTACTTCTAGTTTGTTGGAAGGGAGACAGTGTGAATTAACTCATGAAATAGATTATGACTTTGATGAATGTTATTCATTATGCACACATCAGCAGCTTTGAAGAAAAAGGACAAACTTGGAGAGAGAGAAAGGGAGAGAGAATGAACATTTCTGTAAGAAGGCAAGACAGATGAGTTGAAATTAATGAGGAAATTGTGTGATAAGAGAACAGACACTGACAAAAGAAACATAAAACATAATTAAAGGATTTTTGAACTCATTGTCAAAATAAAGGATATTCTTCAAAAAATTTGTTATTATACTAAATTTGAAATAATCTGCTTCCTTTTCGACTATGACCACAAGGTGGAGACAACCATCTGAAATCCACAGGCTTTAGAATCTAAAACCTCACATGCTGGTCTTTTTGCTATCAGTGTTAAGAATTAGTGCTCACTGTCTCTTATTTGCACAGACATATATAGATTAAAAGGCCAAAGGAGTGTCAGTTGAACTATTTGCCAGTGAAATGAATATCATATGAACTTCACATGTTGTATATGACTGCTAATCATGTAATTAGATCATCAATCAATAGTGTTAGGTCCTCAGGTCTTAAAAGATCAGCTTTAACAAAAGTTGCTGATATCAGTGCAACATTGATTACCTCTGATATCATGCTCATGTAAAATATTTTTTTTATCTGTTTCACCACCACTGGGGTCTTGTCCTTTAGGCAGAAAACATGGCAGTTCAATCAAAAGAACAATGTGGCTGTTCTGGTTTTGTCTAAATCATTAAACAATAACAGAGAGGTACTGGTCCATATAAATGTAGCCCAGCTTCACACTGAATTTATTGTGTCAGGTTCAAGATGGGAAGTGTGCAGTGCTGGATCCATTCTGTGTGTACAATCTGAATCTGAACTGGATCCCTCAGTCTCCTGTGCATGTTGCAAGGCAAATCATTATTCATATCTCAACCTGTCTGGCTTTGCAGGAGGGATCTGCCCTGTGCTGGGGGGAATTCCCTCAAGCCACGGCTCAGGGGTAATTTTTCTTCTGACTAAGGACACGGCAGTCCAACATTCCAGCCCTCATCCCTTTAGTCTGGCACGTAGCTCTCTTCCAGGGGATAAGATGCCACATATTCCCATCTCACTTGTGTTCGTACTGGAGTGAGCCAAGAAACAGTCTACCAAGACACACACACACACACACACACAGGTTGATAGTACAGGGACGCAGATTCACTCTAAAAAACTCATTAAATGTATTGTGTTAATATAAAGAAATAATCCTTATTTGTTATTTATTTTTAACAGGTTTGTTTTTAACAGGCGTTTTACCTTTATTTTGAGTTATGCATTGCATTATGGATGGATGGATAGATTTTAGGGTGGGATGAAGAAGATAGAGGTTAGATGGATTGATGGATGGGTGGATGAATGGATAGATGGATTGATGGATGGGTGGATGAATGGATAGATGGATTGATGGATGGGTGGATGAATGAATGGATGAATGGATGGATAGATGAATTATTTGAGTGGCTGATTAATTGGAATATGAAGGTTGGAGAGATGAATTAATTCATTAATAAATGGTTAGATTATTAATGGATGGGTGGATGCATGAATAGATGGAGTGATTACTTGATAGGCTAATTAGCTGGAAGATGGAGGTTAGATGAATGCATGAAGAAACAAGCAGATTGTTAGATGAAATAAAAATGTTTAAATGGCTGGATGGATGAATGGATGGACAGATGAATTATTTGAGTGGCTGATTAAATGGAAGATGGTTAGATGAACAAAACAAACAAACAAATGTAGTTAGATGAATTAATAAATGGTTAAATGTTTGAATTGATGGTTGGATGGATGATTTGACTGGAGATTTTTGGGAAGATGCATGGGTGGATGGATAGATGAATAGGCAGATGAATGACTTAAGAAATTAATCAACTGATGGATGGATTTTTTGAGTTATTGATTAGAAGACAGAAGTTGAGCAGGATGAACAATGAGTTAATAAATATAAATATAAAGTACATTTTAAAGGGGTCCTATTATGCAACTTTAGTTAGTGTGTGATGTTGCTGTTTAGGTATGAAAAAAAAAACATCTGCAAGGTTACAAAGCTCAAAATCCACTACAAAGGGAGATAGTCTCTTTAACAACTTTCAAGAAATACAACAAACGGTTCATTTGGACTACGGTACGTTTCTTCCGGATATTGTGAAGTCACATTTGAACAATCCCCACCCACAATGCTTTGTCTCCATGGGCCAGCTAACCAATCAGAGTACATTTCGTCTTTCAGAAGGAGGAGCTTCATCAAAACAGGAACTAAACAGTATATGTTTGAGACAGACTGGGAAGTGAAATGCTGCAATTTTTTTTTTTGGAACAATCAAGTATGAAAACCTATTGTAGTACACCCCAAAAACCAAATCAAGACTTCATAAAAGGGCATACTAGGACCCCTTTAAATATACTTTATAGGACATAGAACATTCATCAGTATAAAGGGATAAAAAGATAAAACTTGTAAATAAAACCACTGTGTAAAGTGACAGTCTGTGCTGGATGAACAGATTTTAGAGAGGTGAGCCGAACAGCAACACCTGCCCACACTTCTCATGCTTTATCTCTCCTCACCAGCCTCGAGTGTCACCAAACAACCTGTAATCCTCTTAACTTCATTCACACAGCTCACTCTGTCTGGAGCTGCTGCATTTTAAATAACAACTTAAATATCCTCATGCGCTTCCTTGCTTGTTTTCCTAAATGCATTAGAGCTCATTGTTTGATTTCGAAGAGATTGTTTGTTATGTTTTTTTCTCAGACTGCGTCTGCTTCCTTATTGTGTGAAAGCTCTGGATCAAAGACTTCCTGTCCGGAGCTCTGGGGAGCGGCTGACTCAGTATCTGGACTTTCACGCACTTGATCATTTTGGGGGGTGGAGATAATTTGATTTAATTTCATCGGCTTGCCTGAATCATGTTGTGTCTGGGGAGGAAATTGATGATGTCTGAGGTATTAATGCGCCGTGACACAGAAATAAATGAACATATACACAAACACACACATAGAGATGAGTTTGTCTCGTTTCTCATGACCTTGAATGTCCTCAGCTGTGGAGTAAGAGATAGCCAGTGCACTTTACTATGGGAAATGAATAACTCTTTTGGTCTCTCTAGTTCTTCACTTTCCTTCAGTTCCTGTAATAATTCACTTTAAAGTCAACATGAAATCAAAGCAGATCATCTTTCTTGTGTTAATACACATTCCTGGTTTTATTGCGAATGATTTATCAGTGTGCGTTATTCCAAAAAGAGAAAGCTGTTTGATCTTGTAATCCTTCATCAGTATATAATGACTTGCTTAGGCTCTGATACAACTGTCCTTTTCAGTAAAACAACATAGTATCAACACTTTAGGTTTTACTAACTTAAATTTACAGAAAAAAAAATCATTAACTTACATGTACACAAATGCAAAAAAACAAACAAACAAACAAACAAAACAACAACATTTTTTTTTTAACTTCCAAAAACAGATTTATTACCATACTGTATATATTTACCGTTAACCAACTGACAGGTTTAGTATAGCATCTTTACAGTTTTTACCATTAAAATTACACTATTTTTTATTTATTATTATTTTTTTTTTTTTTACAGTGTGATCATTATGTTGCTGTTTGATTTGCAGAACGACCAGACTTTGTCTTCCTGACCCCAGGAGTTCATGCTTTTGAGTCGCACTTAGTTTGAATTATCAAGGATGCAAGTCTGAACTTGGCATACTGTATTTGGTATTAAGAAACAAATTTTCTCTCCAAAACCCCAACATTTAAGCCAATCTTATGTCAGCAAACCCAACATTCAAAATCATTTATGGCAGAGAATGTTTCTGATTGGCTAAAAAATGTGGGTTGGCTCCTAGCTTTAAAGGGACAGTAAAAATAAAATTCTGTCATTAATTACTCACCCTCATGTGATTCCAAACCCATAAGACCTTCGTTTATCTTTAGAACACAAATTAAGATATTTTTGATTAAATCCGAGAGCTTTCTGACCCTGCATAGAAAGCAATGCAACAGCCACATTCAAGGCCCAGATCAGTAGTAAGGACATCATTAAAATAGTCCATGTGACATCAGTGGTTCAACCATAATTTTATGAAGCTATCCTTTTAACCTCTGAAATATCATGTAATCTATTCATGTATTATTAAAAAAAAAATAATAATAATAATTAATTAAAAAACATGACTGTGCAACTGGAGACTGTTATTGGAAAACCACACTGGCTTTATTTTATTGTTCTTGATGTGGCCAGATATTTAGGTCAAAACATGTTGCACATTAGGTCATGCAGTTCCAGGCCTTTCCCCTGGAAAACAATCAGTATTTGACTCAAACCTGCTGGATTTGGACCCAGACATTGGCACTAACTGCCACCTGCCCCTTCTCTACTATTGGTGCCCAGCGCCACCTGCACTCTTGATCCGTGAGGGCAGCTGCTCCTGATGACCTTTCACTCAGCAGCTGCGCTCAGAAGAGACAGTCCAGTTATTATCATTGTAATCATGGGGATCCAGTGAGGGAGAAACTGGGGCCATTGATGTGCTCACTGCTCCATTTACTACACCTGCCACCTTTAACACAAAGCATTAAATCTGAACCGGTTTCCTTCAGGATGTTGATGATTTCATAATGAACTTCCTAAAACAAATTGCCATTGTGTGTATAATTTTTTGAAATGACTGAGGAAGAATAATAATGTTCCAACAGACAGTCATTTAAGCAAAGTGGATAATCAACCTGCTGTCTTTGTGCTGGGTAATTGTATAAAAAAAAAAACATTAAAGGGATAGTTACCCAAAAATTTAAATTCTGTAATCATTTAATCAGCCATGTTATTCCAATGCTTTTTGAAATTTTGATTTGGTTTTCTGCATAACCACTGGGGCACTTTAATTGAGATACTATTTTTATTTATTTATTTACTTATTTATGTATTTATTTGAATAATAATAATTATTATTATTATTATTACTATTATTGTAATGACTTTGTATTCTCCATTTTCATTTTTAGTTACTTTTGCCAATTAGTTTAGTTTAGTTAGTTTTAGTAATTGTATTGTAACGTGGTTTTGTGTGTCTTCTGTACTTTTTGGGGGGTTAATTTCATGTATGTGCAGCAAACAGCATGTCTGCTTTTTTTGTCATTGCAGTCCCATTCTCTATTCATTTTAATTATATGGAAAGTGCAGCCTGTGAGTTATTCAAATATTTACCTTTGGTGTTTTACAGAAGGAAAAAAAGAACAACATAAGGATGAGTAAACAGACTTCTCATTTTTGGAAGAACTATTCCTTTAACATATCAAACAGCAATTTTCCATTTCACTAAAGCTGACCAAAAAAGTACAGTGGAGGAGAGTACACGATTGTGTTTGTTTGTGGGCAGGTTTCGCCGTTCTTCTCTGTCCCTGTGTGTGCACGTCTGCGTGTGTGTGTGGCAGCGGGGGTGCTCAGAGGTTGAGCGCATTTTAATTTTCAACAGATATACACAGGTGAAAGGCCAGAGACGCATGACTACATGAATAAACATTGTATCTTGTCCTGGCACAGTTGTGTCCAGTGAGCAAATGGTCTAAATAATGCAGTCATAATACAGCTTGAGCCAGAGAGCCACGGAGACGAAGATGGATATTCTCCTTTCCTGGAAATGTGCTTTAAATGCACTGCTAGACCCTATTAGCTTGTCAGCATCAAAGGAATATAAGACTAATATTAAATAATCTCTGAATGGTTGACTGCTCAGCCCAGACATATGTGATAGCTACGTAGGTCCAGTTCATCTGATACAAGGTTAAAAAGACTTCTGCTATAATGGTAAAGAGACAAACCCAATAGAATGTTACAGTAATTAAGGCTAAATATTTTTAATATGATACACTGATCAAAAAAAGACGGGGGCTTGGTGCGAGTTAAACCCACTGCAAGTAGCACACAAGTGCCTTTTTATACAATAAATCTGACTCCAATCCAAATGATTAAGCTTTAGTTCTAGATGTATTACCATTAGGATGTGAATGTGATCTACCCACTTTTGTAAAATAGATTTCACAATGATCACGGTCATAACTCAATGGCCAACACCAGATAATCACTAAAATATTCAATACTGTAATCAATACATTATTTTTATTACAGTTTCTATGTGGTTCCTAAAGTGCTGAAAGAAGGCACATTGCTATGTGGTTTCTTACTGGCATGACAATAGCGCCAACCCAGAATCTCTGGTTGTAAAATATGGCTCAGGTTTGTCCTTCATGGTAAGTCTATGACATTTTTCACCTGTTTTATCATCCAACAGACACAAATTGCTGGTATGGTAATATCTAAAAGTAATTTCACACTACTTCTCAACATGCCACATATATTGAGGTATCATTCATATGTCATAATATGAGTTAGATTCAGTGCCAATGTTTGATATTTACAAATAAAGTAGTAATAAAAGTGATGCAGTATAGATTGCAAATTGTGTTTCATGAGACAAATATAATGTAAAATGATTATTTCACCCCTTTTTGAATTAAATTTACTGCAGATTGTTTTCAGATGATGTTGTTAAATTCCTTTGTGAAATAAAGTGTGCTTAACTGTATTGAAATTCAACTCGTAATGTACTTAAAATCGTAAAAGTGTATTTTATAACACTGTACCTGCAAATAAAATAAGAGTACTTGAAGAGTTTCTTAACACACTTAAGTACACTTTTAAAAATTGCAATTTGTAACGTCAACTTAAAAATATTATGGTTTAGATTTATGGTTTAATTTAGAATTGACTTTAAAGTAACATTGTTAACACTTTAGGTGTACAGAATCGATACACATGAAGTAGACTTAAGTACAATCTTGATACATTTGTTTTAAGTAGCTTGTGTCTGTGTACGTACATTTGTAATTATGTTGTAAAAAGTCTGCAACACATATGTAACAATCTTTTTCGTTACATAAGTAGCTGTGTAACAGACTCGGCCTGTTACATCTACATAATTAAACTGTAATTACAGGCTGTTACATAACTTAATTACATGGTAAGTACATTTTGTTTCATGTAAGTACAACGGCTACTAATAAGTACTTAACTAGGTTATTACTCTGTATTATGGACACCTTAAAATAAAGTGTTACCAAAAAAATCTGCTTGTAATTACATCTGTAATTAATTTCTGTAATTACGTTTATAATTACACTGTTGGCACATCCCTTACACCCAGGCTTAAACCTACCCATACCACCAAATCTGTCCCTAACCTTACCAGTATCCCTCCTAAATAGCAGCAAATTTGTTTTGCAAAACAATATGAACATGATAAGTACATTGTACTTATTTTTTATATAAGTACATAATAGTTAAGGCCAAAACTATAAACTCTACAGCTCCTATGTTGACTGCAAATGATTACATGTTAAATCGAGTTCAGCTAATTGCATTTAATATCACTTTAACTATAATACATTTTCACTTTTGCAATCAATTGTCCATAAATATTACACTCAGATCACACTTAGGTATATTCTTTTAGTATTTCTGTAGTACGGACTCCTTACTAAAGTGTACTTTATGTTAATAACATGTTTGAAGAGGAACTGAAAAACCTGTCCAACATTGTAAAGTTCCTGACTTGGGCTGGTAATCAACTATTTACTTCATAAAAGTTAAGTTATACCAATAAGCGCTAGCTCAGATACATATTTGCCTATCCAGCAGTTTTGTGACTCTTTTTTCAGGCATTTTGAATTCACAGAAAAACCTTTAATGGTGAATTGGTATTCTTGGCTTCACTCAATCTGAAACAAGGCCTGCAAAACTCTGGCAGATGTGTTTCATAGACAAGAGACAGGGCAGCGCATACTAATGCCTCATCAGGCAGAAGTCTGCAGAACTGAGCTCTTTGACCCGAAATACATGCTCAATTCATCACCCGACAAAACTAAACAGTGTGCTTTACCTCCATGATCTGTGTAGTATATTATTTTCTCAAGAGTCAAAGAGATGTGTAAAATATAGTGATCATGACATAAAAATCTATGAAGTTATTTAGAACTAACCATTTTAGTTATATTTTTTGATTGCAGGAGATGAGCTATCATATTTACTTTAGCCGTTTCATCAATAAACTAAATAGGGGTCCAAATTTATCTGGCAGCATTGCTTTATTCAGTGAATGATGACCAGGGGTAATTACTAGCTGAGATTTTTTTTTTTTTTTACTCCCATGTAGCAATGGATTGAACAGCAATATAGTCTTTCTTTGTACAATGAAATCTGAACATAGGAACCATTAACTGCAGAGAATAGTCAGTATCTCTCTCCGTTCTATTTCATTCACACTGTAACACACACACACACCAGTTACTGTCACTGTCTGTTGGGAGTTTAAAGTAATAGCACTGCTCAATTAGGTGCCAAATGGCTTTCCAGGGATCCGTATTTTACCTTTAATGTCGCATACAGCTGGGGGAGCAGCAGAGAAGCAAGATTTCCTGCCAGAAAGAGACATAAGCTTTATATTACATTTAAGTTATTACCCCTACAATTCAACAGGAAGACACATTCATGCAATATGAAATGTTCCTTGCCTCCATAAAGAGTGCAAAATCAAGTCATTGTGTTCTTAGTTGTGGCCATTAGTAGGAAGTCATGCATCCGCTTGAGTGGGAGGGAATGGGACCTCATTGACATGCGGGACCCGTGATCATCTTTGAGGCCCGGTCAAGACTGAAATTACCTGGGTAACTGTCTGGACCAGGTTAGCAGAGATCTGTTCTGAAGTCAATTTGCGGCTTAATTTCTTTGTCATGCATCTCAGAATATTACTGTGATGTTGTATAATGGGATAATTCAAGCATAATGAGATATTTCTTATATTGGAACCATTCAGTGAGACGTGGGAATGGTACTTCATAAATCCAGCTTTATTCTATTAATATTTTTTCCTCCTGAGTTATTTTGTAACATTTCTGCATACAGATCTGCAAAGTGTGAAAAGAAAATATGCAATGCAATATAAAATATAATATAATAAAAATATGCAAAGACAGCAGAAAAAAATATATTGAATTAAAAAGTGTGAGGATTACAATGAAGAACATGGAAACCAAGGATAGTCATATAGAATAATAAAAAAATGAGTTATGATAATAAATGCTCAATTTGCAATGGAACAAATAAAACAATTTGTATATATATATATATATTGCTGGTTTCAAGTAAAGGCTCAAAATGCATTATTTGGGTATACTTTACAATAATTAACTAACACTTTAATACATTAACTAACATTAATGGAACCTTATTGTAAAATGTAACAATTATTTGTTATTAAAGCATTTACATTCACAAAAACACTTAAATTAAACAGAAAAGCAAGCAGGTGCGATTTGGCATGGAAGCCAATACAAATAACCGTTTCCTTACCTAAATCCTGCGTTTGGACCGGCAGGCTCGGTTGCAGAATCACATCACTCTGTGCTTCTGAAATTATAGTCTTCGTCTATGTATATAGCGTTATAGTTAGCTATCTCTGTGTCGTACGCGGTCACTTGTCAAGCATGAAAAACACAAGTTTTATGTCAATTCTGAATATATTATCGTAGGGCCTATACAGCATGCAGAGCGCTCCATTTAAATTTATTAACAACTGTCACTCATTCATCACAATCTTACAAAGTTCCGTTTTAACCAATGAATGAGACCACATAATGAAACTTTTATTTATTTATTTTTATTTTTTTATGAAGTTACGATCATGTTAGAACTCAGCGCTGGACAAAAAGCGGTGAGTGCATGGATTCCAACCTAAACACATTTGATTGGCCATTACTTTGCTCACCTCTGTGAAAATGCATTGTTAAATCATGTTACGCTTTCCAAAGCAGATGGGCAGATACACTGGATTATTTGCCAAATCTATTTCGTTATGCTATTATTAAGAAGAAAACAGATCCTAGACCGGGATTTATGTGCAGCTTTTCCATCTGAAAGCAATCAGTTAGACTATTTTACACTATGAGTTAGACTTTTAAACACGCTAAGCTAAAGTCCAGCTGTCCCCCTCGGTTTGGGGGCACAGGGATGTCCGTGGGGGGGGGGGGGGGGGGGGCAAAGCAAAGCACCCACAAATATATATAAATATATATATATATATACAGTATATATATATACTGTATATATATATATGACTTCAGTAACTTCATTTATCTGTGCATGATTGTCTCCTTAAGCATCTGCACTTTAAAGAGTTACATAGTAATGTTACTTTATACAACAAAAGTAAATTTAATCTATTTTCAAAACAGCAAGAATAATAATTTTTCTGTAATATAGCCCCTTTAATGCAGCATATACTCAATATACTTGACATTCTGCCCTTGGAAGAGATTGAAGAGTGTGAATAGGCAAAAATATATTTCCCAGGATGCAACAGCTCTCAAAATGACATGGCCTGTAAAGCATGTCATTTCTTCTCATTTCTTACCATCAGCTGGAATGAAACATATTGAATTTGATATGATGTAAACTCTTGTACCCTGACTGATCATACTGGGGGTTTGATCAGATCGTCTCCTCTTCAAACTGTCTATAATACAACAGCTTGTCTATGGGTGTATCTGACAAAAATATTAGATTTTTTCCTTACGATGTCAGTATATCATTCTGAAGAGTGATTCAACAACAAATCATTCCAAACATAGCTCTAGATTCTCTCTGAAATCCCTACTGAAGACTCGTCCAACCTGTCTCACATACAAGACTTCTCCCTGATGGGAAAAAGACCAAACATCAAACGTGGGATACACAGTGTTTTTTTCTGATCCCCAGATCTAGCACATCTAGATCAATAATGCCTTTAGGAATGTTTGCAAAACCCAGAAGACACACTGGACTCCTTGAATTTATGAAAAAAGACAGAGGATCTGGCGAAAACTCCTTCATGCTCCGTAATTTATTTACAGCTGAACACAGCGAAGTCTTATTACACTGAGCCTCTACTGCGAGAGCCATAAGGGACGGCATGGATTAATGGTGCTTCTTGGGTCATGGGTTTGCAGTTCGGCGGTCCCCTGTCAGATACAAAAGGAAAGTCTCAATAAAATACTTGATTTAAGCCTTTGCCTGTGGCCACAGGTCGAATCTGGCTTTATTCCACCTCTGCATTGCACTCTGAAAACACATACAAATGAGTATTACTAAAGGCACGTTAGTCATTTTGCTCAGATGTGACTAAATATGCTTTAGCTTTGTTTTGCAGAGTAACAATTACTCAAACTGGTAGATTCAACAAAAAGCTCAAGAGACAGACATGACATGTTATTAAAGTTCTTAAAAAAATGTCTAACTCTATCTTTAAAAAAAATTCTGTCTTTTACTCATCCCCATGACATTAATAATAAATATGCCTTACTTTCTTCTGTGTAACATGAAAAGAGATGTTTAGCTGAATGTTTAATATTCCATAAGACTCATAAGGTGTGGTCAAAATTAGTGACATCTCTGTGAAATTTTGTGAGCTAAAAAATCTATTGTCAATCGACATATGCTGTACAGTTCACACAAAAGTTCATTTCAAACCAAGCAACTTTCTGTTGGGCAACGTGATGAATTCATGTGACCACCTTGAATCTGATGTGAAATCTGAAAGGGGAAATCTTTTGCCCTTAAACGGATAGTTAACCCAAAAATGAAAGCTATTCCTTGATTTACTCACTCAAGCCATTCTAGGTTTATATGACTTTCTTCTTTCAGACAAATACAATTGTCATATAAAAAAAAATGTCCTGGCTCTTTCAAACTTTATAATGGTGGTAAATGGGGGTTGACATTTTGAAGCCCAACAAAGTGCATTCATCCATCATTAAAAGTGCTCTACATGACTCCAGGGGTTTAATAAAGGTAAGAAAAATATCCATATTTAAAACTTCATAAACCAAAATCTCTAGCTCCCACTAACCGTCGTACGCACATTCACAAGAGAGTGGCGTTCCAGCGGATGACGTATGATATATGGATATTTTTCTTACACAAACGCATTGCTTCGCAAGACATTCATTAACTCCTCGGAGCCATGTGGAGCACTTTTTAAGGTGGATGGATGCACTTTTTTTTGGGCTTCATAATCTCAACCCCCATTCATTGCCATTATACGTAAAGCTTGAAAAACCAAGGACAGTTTTAAATATAACTCTGACTGTATTCGTGATAGTATGCAAAATTTTTGATTGCAAATTCCTATTGAAATGACTCGATTTCAATTGCAAAAATTTGTAGAACAACCATAAATGTGGCCACAAGTGTGAGGAAAAGACCAAAATATCAAATGCTCTTGTGACGCAATTAAAAAAAAAAAAAAAAAGGGATTTGAGAGCCTAAATGTTGGTCTAAACCACAGAGATTTATTGAATGAATTTAGAACACTTGAAATATGTTCATTTATTCTTCTTTATGGTACTTATTTCTCATTTTTAAAGCCAGACACCCTAATCACTTTAGCTGTATGGAACAGAGCTGCAAGTACCTCCCACCTAGAATCTGTTTATAGGTTTGGTTCTGAAAAAAAGCATACAGGTTTTGGACAACATGAGCTGAATAAATGATGACAGAATTTTAATTTCGAGGAGCTTTAACTTCATCATGATCATGCAGGATTCATGTCCCTGCTTGCTTTTTGAATGTTTAGAAATACATTAATTCCTGGATATTACAATGTCATACCAGTTTCACTGTGATTTTGACTGATGATATGGTAATTACATGCAGAGACAAATGTGCTGCCATCTAAGAGATGGAAAACCAAAATGTTTGTGTGTGGTCACAAATCTATTCAGGCCCCTTATTTTCTCACACCTTAGCAAATGAATCATGCATTATATACAGTAGACTAAAGTAACCTTGATTTATACGAGGAAACTCATACATGTTGAACTATATGAGACGGGTCTTCCCATATAAGATGCATGTGATATTTCAAGGGCAGAGGACAAGAAGGAAGATTAATGGTTGTTTTAAATATGTCAGCTTATGGAAGGACATGCCTTTTAATAATCCTTTTGAATAACAGAACTAGAATATTGTGGCAGCACTATAGTTTATGAGATCTGCATCCTAATATCAAATTCTATAGTTGATCTATACTGAGTGTGTTTTAAATAGAAATTAAATATGATTTCTATGACTATTACATCTTTTATATAACTTTGGTGATATACAGTATCTCACAGAAGTGAGTACACCCCTCACATTTTTGTAAATATTTTATTATATATTTTCATGTGACAACAATGAAGAAATGACACTTTGCTACAATGTAAAGTAGTGAGTGTACAGCTTGTATAACAGTGTAAATATGCTGTCCCCTCAAAATAACTCAACACACAGAAAATTTACTACACAGCATTTCAAATTTATATCTTTACTGGAAGGGTTATCGGCAGTGTGTGTGATACTCCTCTAAGGAGCTTTAAACTGCAACAAAGTAGAGGCTTCATTATATCTCCTCCTTCCTCTGTTCATTCTCATCACCACTGAATATAGTTACGAGAGAAGATTTATTGGGCAAAGTTGTCGAACGAGGTGAGTGCATTGCAAATTGGCTATGAAACATTGGGTTTCAGATGAGCACCGACAGCTTGTTGTGAATGACACAATGAAATGAATTCACACTGCCAGCTCAATGCGGGAACTAATTAGCCTACCAAGGCAGCTTTTATTTCCTGGCTTTGTCACTGAGAGTTGTTTACCACCAAGTCCCACAAGAACAGCAACTTATATTGTCTTACGGCAGCTATACTATAGAATTATGTGCAGCGATGAAAGAAATAAATAAATCTGAATAAAATCTGCCGCCGTAGGTGTGATACAAAATACTGTAGAGCAGAAATATGGACAAGAGAGAGGTTCACAAAGCTAAAGTAGATGTTTTCAGTGACTGAGAAGAGCATTGTGGGATAAGAAAATTTACATAAATTTACTTTAGGTTATTATCACTTGATCAGAAGTTTCTCACTCATCAGATTACCTTATTGTGATCTAGAGAGCTAGTGTGATGAATTATCAGCCTGACCACAAAGAACAAAGGCACTTGATTTTCTCTGTGGAACATATTTTAGACTTGTTAATATGCTTACTCTATGCTTATATCGTCTACACAGCTGCGGTTCATAAATCATAAAGGACTGTCAACAGGTACAGAGTTTTCTGGAGGTTGGAGGGGGTGCTGGACGTCGCTTGGAGTAGAATCATTGCGGCAGTATCAAATGAGCAAGGCACTACAGCAGCAGTATCAAATGAAGTGGGCACTGCTGCGCCATTTGAAATAATGTGGCTTCTGTGGAAGCGGGCACTGCTGAGGCATATGAAAAAAAGAATGTGGTTTCTGTGGAAGCGGCCACTGCTGTGGCAGTGGAGGAATATGGAAAAGGCTCCTGTGGGAGCAGTCACTGCTGCGGCAGTGGGAAGTAGAGATGAGTGGGAAGTGGAAGTGGAAAAATGGATTCTGCGGAAGCAGGCACTGCTGCGGAAGCTTGGAAGCTGGAGGTCACTGAAAAGGAAGAGGGTTATTAGTGGTGGCAGGAAAAGACTGAGATATGTGGGCCTGTGTTACCAGCGGAGGCGGCCACGCGCTTGCTTCAGCTGCTGTAGCTCATGGGAAGGGAGTGGGGTTTGTGACATCCTGAAGAACCTGTGTAGTCTGTATCGCTAGCGGAGGCAGCCTCACGCTAGCGTCTGCTATAGGAACTGGAGGCAACTGATAGCATCATCGTGCTTGCTCCTGCTGTGGATGCTGTAGGCCGCAGGAAAGGGGAGTGGTTTGTGAGTTTTGGTGGGATATTCTTAAATGTCCGGATAGCCTGCAGTGCTGGCAACTTGGCAATTTTGTTGCTGGAATTAACAATTTCTCAGAATAGCCTATACATTGTTTTTTCTTCGAGGCAACTAGCAACAGATGTAGCTATTTTAACTTCTGTTTTTTTGCAACCTTTAAAAAGGGATAAAATGAAGAAAAGCATGCATTTTTTTACAAAAGTATTGAAACAGCTAGCAGGCTAAGCGGCACATCGGCTGGTAACACATTAGACGCTTTGGGAGAGGTGCCTAGCAGTACGCACTTCATAAGAATTACGTTGCAGGTTGCACTTGTTCAATAATTGTTTACGATACACTTAATTTTTTTTTGTACTTATGATTGTTAATCATTACTATTGGTCCACTGTGATCAGTGAAACTTCTCTTCCACTGTTGATCTTGACCACAAAATAAAAAAAATAATCTTATCTTACTTATCTATCCATTTATCAAAATGAAATGAGTTAATTAAATACAGGTAAAATGCAAGTGAAAAATACGGAAAGTTTGAGTAATTTCAGTGTGTATTCTAAGCACTTGTGTCATGGTTACATAATGACATTAACATCCAATGATGTCATTTAACAACTTTAGCAACAAATGATCTACCTTTAAAAGTTTGAAAGATGGCGCCGGTGAGATCGGCTGCCGTCACGACTGCTCCGACCAAACTTTGTCTTTTTTTGTTATTTTTTCGTATTGTTAACTATAAACACCGGTTTCTTTTTGTAAGATGGCCATTCTTACATACGACAGGGCCACTCTTATTTCTATTGGTGCACAATGCACTAACCTTTCGCCGATTTTGAACCCGGACCCATCCTGGCCAAGCGAGATCCTGAGGAGGAACAAAGGACGCGACCCGTACCGGCGTCCTCGAGGGAAACGAGCCGGCGTCAGGAACAGGCTGAGGGCTCGCGCACACCGCGCTCCCTTACCAAGTGTCCTGCTCGCCAATGTCCAGTCGCTGGATAACAAACTCGATGACCTCAGGGCAAGAGTCAGGTTCCAGAGGGACATTCGGGACTGCAACCTTCTCTGCTTCACCGAGACATGGCTGAACCCAGCGGTACCAGACCACGCCATCCAGCCGGCCGAGTTCTTCTCGGTTTACCGCATGGACAGAACGCTGGACTCGGGGAAGACTAGGGGAGGTGGAGTATGTCTGATGGTGAACGAACACTGGTGCGACAGCGCGAGCATTGTTCCCCTCTCACGCTCCTGCACACCGAATCTTGAACTTCTGACCATCAAATGTCGCCCTTTTTATCTCCCTCGGGAATTTAGCTCGGTCATCGTCAGTGCCGTTTATATTCCACCTCAAGCGGACACGGACACTGCGATATGGGATTTACATGAAACACTACACCTTCACCAGACACAGCACCGGGACGCCGCATTCATTGTTTTGGGAGATTTCAACAGTGCCAACCTCAAGCGTGCACTGCCGAACTTCCATCAGCACATCAGCTGCCCCACCAGGGGCGAAAGGACATTAGATCACTGTTACACCCCATATAAGAACGGCTACAAGGCACAGTCACAACCACCGTTTGGGAAATCGGACCACGCCGCCATCTTCCTCATGCCTGTTTACAAACAGAGGCTGAAACAGGAAGCCCCGGTGCAGAGGGAGGTCCAACGCTGGACGGACCAATCGGTGGCCGCTCTGCAGGACGCGCTAGATGACGCAGACTGGGACATGTTCCGGCGCAGCTCTGATGACGTCAGCTTGTTTACGGAAGCGGTTGTGGGATTTATAGAGAAACTAATGGATGATACGGTGCAGAAAACCATCATCAGGACGTTTCCCAACCAGAAGCCGTGGGTGGATAAAACCATCCGCGACGCCCTGAGATCCCGCTCCGCTGCCTACAACACAGGGCTCATCACCGGGAACATGGATGATTACAAGGCTGCATCTTACAGCGTGCGCAGATCGGTGAAGGAGGCGAAGCAGCGCTACGGGAGGAAACTAGAGTCGTAATTCCAACATGGCGACTCTAGGAGCCTGTGGCAGGGACTTAGAACCATCACGGACTATAAAACACCACCCTCCAGATCGGGGAATGCGGACGCCTCTCTGGCTGACGAGCTGAACACTTTTTATGCTCGCTTCGAGGCTGCAGCTAATCTCGCTAACGGCGCTAGCAGTGCTAACTGCATGCACGCTGAGGAAGCCGGTGAGGACAACGTATTCACCATCACGGAGCATGACGTGAGGAGGGCATTCAAGAGAGTGAACATCAGGAAGGCAGCAGGACCAGATGGCATCACAGGTCGGGTTCTGAAGGCCTGCGCTGACCAGCTAGCACCGGTGTTCACCGAGATCTTCAACCTCTCCCTGGAACAGTCCATAGTCCCCTCATGCTTTAAGCAGTCCACCATTGTTCCTGTCCCCAAGAAACCGCAGCCCACCTGCCTAAACGACTATCGCCCTGTAGCCCTCACATCAGTGGTGATGAAGTGCTTTGAGAGACTGGTCAGAGACTTCATCATTGCATCACTACCAGACACACTGGATCCACTACAGTTTGCATACAGACATAACCGCTCCACGGAAGATGCCATCTCACACCTCCTCCACACCACAACAAGTCACCTGGACTGCAGAAAAGGGAATTATGTAAAAATGCTGTTTGTGGACTACAGTTCAGCGTTTAACACCATAATTCCCTCCACACTCACCTCCAAGTTGGAGGTCCTTGGTCTCAGCACATCCTTGTGCCAATGGATCTCCAGCTTCCTGAAGGACAGACAGCAAGCCGTACGGATGGGTAAACACACCTCATCCTCCATCACCCTAAGCACCGGAGCCCCTCAAGGTTGTGTTCTGAGCCCCCTGCTGTACTCACTGTACACTTATGACTGTGTGGCCACTTCCAACTCCACCACCATCATTAAGTTTGCTGATGACACTGTTGTGTTGGGCCTGATCTCAGACAACGACGAGACGGCCTACATACAGGAGATTAAGAACCTGGAGAGTTGGTGCCAGGTGAATAGTCTACACCTGAACATCAGCAAAAACTAAGGAGCTGATAGTGGACTTCAGTACGAAGCAGGAGCGGTCGTACCAGCCGATCACGATCAGCGGGACTCCAGTGGAGAGAGTGGACAGCTTCAGATACCTGGGTGTTCACATCACGCAGGACTTGACTTGGTCCTGTCATACCAGCACCCTGGTGAAGAAGGCAAGGCAGCGTCTGTACCATCTGAGACGCTTAAAGGACTTTAGACTTCCCTCTCGGGTGCTTAAGACTTTTTACACCTGCACCATCGAGAGCGTCCTGACGGGCAGCATCACTTCCTGGTTCGGGAACTGCACTATGCAGGACAGACGAGCCCTCCAGAGGGTGGTGCGTTCAGCGGAACGTACCATTCACACCGAGCTCCCTAACCTGCAGGACATCTACAGCAAGCGGTGCCTGACCAGGGCCAGGAAGATAGTGAAGGACCTCAGCCATCCCAACAATGGACTCTTTTCTCTGCTGCGTTCAGGGAGACGCTTCCGCTCCATGAAGGCGAACACAGAGAGAATGAGGAGGAGCTTCTTCCCGCAGGCCATTCGGAGTCTAAACCACTCTCCACTCTAATCACATCACCCCACACTTCCACTTTGCACATTTTTCAAGTACAATCTGCACTAATTTGTAGAAGGTTACGAAAGGATAAATGAGTGGGACTTACATACCATTTGTCTTTGTCTTTAGTATCCTTTTACTCACTTATACACTTTACTGCACTGCACAGCACAGCACACGGACACTTTATCACTGACATACACTTTACTTTTTATAGAATCTATATAGAATCATATTCTATTTTTTATTCTCATATCTATTTGTTATTTTATTTTATTGCTAGTTTATTCTGTATATATGTTTACTGTACTTTTTCTATTTGTATTTTTGTAAACTTGAGGTTTTTCTTAATTTTGTTGGACAATTTGTTGGACAGTCGTACAATACATTTCACTACATGTCGTACTACGTATGTATATGTATGTGACAAATAAAATTTGAATTTGAATTTTTTAGCGATTTTTACCTGAAAATTATTTGGCAACACTGCTGGCCGCTAGCGGAGGCAGCTTCCCGTTAGAATCTGGAAACAGAAGTTAGAGGCCCAGCTGCTTCCGGCTCTGTGGCCGGAAGAGCCGCGGTGAAAGACTGAGCCAAAGCGGGAAGCGAGTGAGGCTTTGCTGCAGTGAGAAATGGGGTCGCGGCCCAGGCTCGTTGAAGGCCTGCTGCTGCGACCCGGCGCTCGCAGAGAGACGGATCTTGCGCGGGACAATGGTGGTGTCGAGCGAGGAGAATTCGGGGCTTGCCCGATCAATTGGCCGCCTTGGCGGCTGGAGTGGATTTGGAAGTGAGGTTGGCCGATTTACAGGGTGACAAATAGGTCGTACAGATCCGCTTTGTTTACCATCCGCGAGAACGGTGCGTCAGAATTAATGGGCGTTTGCCTAAGGCTATACTATCTGCTTTCCGAGGAAGAATTGTTGGCCCAGCTGAATGATACGAGGATGCCAGGGAAGTTGGAAGTTCGGCAGAGGAGGCGAGGTTAAGCCTTCCCGCCTTCGTCGGGGAAATCATGTGGCTGGTCGAGCAAAGCGGCTTGGCGGCGATATCTGGCAGAGAGGGAGTGATCCTGGTGTCGGCGTATTTGCTGCGTAGGATCCGAAAATCTTGAGGATAGGTCTCGTTGTTTAGACGAAAAAACAAAAACAAAATCATGTTTGGGTCTGTGATATAATGGCAAGAGAAGCGAACCGAATGCTGATGAAGGTAAGACATGCTTGATTATTTATAGGTGTTCTCTCTTGCGCTGATTGGATAGGTAGTGTAATTACTAATGATGAATTGGCTGTGTTAATTATCTGTGCGTGCTCCTCCTGAAATTTGTTTATAAAACATCACTTAGTGACAAAATGTTCAGAATTTAAAAAAGTAACCAAAACCAATAATATAATTTAATATTTGCATACTGAATTGCAATTAGTCTTTTCACATGCATTTATTTGCATGCTGTTTTGGTCTTGTCTACTTTTATTCGCTGTATGCATTTATGATTTACATGTCTAGCCAAGTTGATTATTTCAGTTGTTATACATTTATATGCAACCAAATAACCTGACCTGATCTCACAGGAAAATGTATGTATGAAAAATGTAAAATAGTTACAAATTGCTATGAGATTGTGTTGGAAAATAGGAAAAAAATGAAGCATGTAAAAGCTTGAATATGTACGGAGCCCTGCACATGACATGCAGGAATTCTTTTTAGGCTAAATCATGTGCACGATTTGCTATTTCGTTCCCTCGATTTATAAATTGTGCAAACGCCCCCAACTGCTCCACGGCGCCACAGCATTGGTGGCCCACTGCCCCGGGTGTATGTTCACTACATAAATTAAATGCAGAGCACAAATTCAGAGTATGGGTCACCATACTTGGCCACACACCACTTCCCTTTCCCTTTTGTAGTCGTCTTTGCAGAAAGGGGGTTCCCCGAAGTTGCTGATTTGCTGGAAGTTCAATAGTCTTTGAAGTGACGTCTTGGCCGTTGGCTGAAGATGCAGAGTTGGTCTGGTTGAAGTTTGAAGCGAGTGCAGTCGGAGCTGAACTTTGCAGCAAACTTACATTAGAACACAAAACTCCACGGAAAGAAAATGAACTAAAGTAAAAAGAATAAACGGATGTAACTAGACTAGGTGGGTTTTCTTCTCATCGTGGTGTTAAGTAGCCGCTGGCATGTAGGCCAGAGCACGCTAAGAGAGTGCTAAAAGGCAGTGTCAAAATGTGGTGGCAAAAGCTGAAGCAAAAAAGGAGAGAACCGAGAAAAGAGAAAAAAACAAGAGCGAGTTCGATGGTGTCCTGGGTTTTTAAACTCGGCTTCTGGACACATCCCATCTGGTGTCTTGACCAATTAGATAGGCTATTATCTTAGCTAGGGGTGTTCCTTCCATCATAAATGAGCATGTTATCAATCACATGGTCCGAAATTTACACACTCTTGCAAAGTATACTTTTGGATGTGATTTCTATAACCAGAATATTATACATTTGACAAAGAATCAATTGGAAGAAACGTTTCAAGCTAGAATTGTCAAACTCATACATACCAAACACGCATAACCCTTAAAGTCATTCAGTAGTTATTAAAAAGACATACATAATATGATAGTCTAATGTATGGGTTACGTTACATACATAATATGGGGTTGTTCATAGAAATGTCATTTTAGGAAGATTTTAGGTGCATATGAAAAAGAAAGTCTCTGTGTAGTTCTGTGAAGACATGTTCTTTGGGCAAAGGAATTTCAGTCTAAGTCTTTGTCTTGTATGGGGGAGACCAGCCCAAGAAAGTGTGTAGCTCGTGATTTCTATCACAGATTTACATGTGACGGCCATCTCTTTGACCATCAATCTTGATTACTTGCCCCCAAATTTGACAATCTCCTTCCTGGTTGGAATTATCAATAAGTATTCTTTTTTTTTTATTGTTGCACGCTGTTTTGTGAAAGGGTTGGTTCGTTTGCTTCAGACTAGTGGCGCCAGAATCTAATTTATGACATTGTCCTGTTTTCTTGGGGCCTCAGCTCTGCATGTTTCTATGTTCTGATCGAATCTTAAATTTGTCTGATACGGTCTCTGATATCCTACAGTGGTCAATCAGTGGTTAAGTTGTATTTACAACACTGTTCCAGAACAGTACAATGCAAATATTAGAGTGTGTGCAGCGCATTTTACAGAGGACTTTTCCCTGAACCTGGGAGTAGCTTGCCAGCTATGCACAAAGGCTGTTTCTATAAAGTGGGGCAATTCCAACTTTTCAAGGACAGTCTGGCGCTTTTGAATCACAGCCTGTAAGTACGTTTTCTTATTGAAACAATTTTCCATTGACGATTCAAACGTGAGTTTTGAGCAGTGCTTGTGTCGTTTCTCCGATCACAAATGCAGACATGGTAATGTTTACGCGGCGTGCAAAGTATAAGTCATTATAATCAGTAATTATGTCCTCACTGGATGCAACAAATGCCTTGTTTATAGTGGGTTTATTGTTTTTGTGTCGTTTCGCTGGGACACGGCATCACAATATGGTAAGGGGCGTAACATTTCTGTCTCACACTTGAGGTATTCGGCCAATCACGTTGCACTAGATAGCTGTCCAATCAGAGCATACCTCGCTTCTCAGAACGATGAGCTTTGTAAAAATCAACGTGTTTCAGAAAGGCAGATCATAGAGGAGCAACAATAATGTACAGTATGTGGAAAATGTGTTTTTGAACCTTACACCGCATAAACACATTGCATTACACCAAATACACAAAATAATGTTATTTTTAGCAAAGTTTTAAGTTTACCTTTAAGGGTAAAATGTTATTACGGTGGCTTTCTCTGGTTTTGAACAAGTGTGTGCATCTGACTGAAAAGATGGCATATTCTGAGTGTGAGTACAACTTCAATGTAACATTTAATTTACACAAAAACTTTCAATTATGTATGATGAATCAAAATGCTAAATGCCACGACCTGACAGAATTAATTGCTGATCATCTATAGTCTCCTTTTCGAAATTAGTGGACCAAGCAAGTCTAAGTGGACCAAAATTAGTGGACCAAGTAGCCTGTAATCTCAGTGTCCCCTGTTTCTTTTTCCAGGTAGAGCGAGTAAACCGTGCCACTGTGTGTAAAGAGACCTAGCAGACTATTCAATCAGAATTTGCTGACACAAGACTACAGTATGGTTAATGTATTCATGCAGACACAAGGTCAATGGATAGATGGTCTACATACCATCTTCATTCATTACATTCATTATAGACGTGCACAGACACTGCAATGAGCACATAAGTTTGGTTTTTCAAGCTTGTGTTGAGTATCAGGCTCTCACATTCAAATAAACTCCACGGAGAAAAAAATAATCACTTTCCAACTTATTCCAACAGCATTTAAAAAAAAAGAGAAAAGCATTCACACTATGTTAGTACAGACTGCTTTAAATGGGGAGTTGTTCAATTTATCTTTTGGTTTCAGAAATAAGACTGATCATGAGCATTCCAGTCAGTCACTTATATGAGTAATTATATGCTAGATAAATATGACATAAATGTTATGAAGTGAGGGATTTCCCCACATACTATTGAGTTTGCACATTGCTAAAAGCCTTCATGGCTGTTGATTTCTATAAACAAACTTTCTTCAGCACATCCATAACCTTTATAAAAGTTGAAATTAGACCCTCTCCAAGCACTGCAAATGGGTCAAATTGAGTTCCTGACCTTTTGGCTGGAAACTTTTTTAAGACGTTCAACATAACACAAGGTTTAAATCACAAATGATAGTCTGACTTTGCCGTTCTAATATTCTTAGTATTTTCTCAATATGAAGTATTTTGACATTCAGTGTAAAACCAGGATCAGGAAATGACATGAGCTGAATTCAACCTTGCATCCCCCACATTAGTATCTCAGCTCAACATCTCAGAGAACAAACACTGGTGCTTAATAAAGCCTGTGTTCAAAGGTGATGCAGAAAAAAAAAGAATAATTTTGTCTTGGGAATTGCACTTGTTGTTCCAGCAGAACAGATATAGGCATAGGATATTAGCAGCCATATCACCCTGTAGCCCAAGACTGGTTGCCTGCTGAAGCTAAGCAGGGTTGAGCCTAGTCAGTACCTGGATGGTAGACCTCCTGGGAAAACTAGGTTGCTGCTGGAAGAGGTGTTAGTGAGGCACCCAGAGATCTGTGTGGGTCCTAACACCCCAGTATAGTGACGGGGACACTATACTGTAAAAAGCACCGTCCTTCGGATGAGATGTTAAACCGAGGTCCTGACTCTCTGTGGTCATTAAAAATCCCAGGATATCCTTTGAAAAAGAGTAGGGGTGTAACCCCGGCATCCTGACCAAATTTGCCCATTGGCCTCTGACCATCATGGCCTCCTAACAATCCCCATATCTACTGATTGGCTTAATCACTGTCTCCTCTCGACCAGTAAGCTGGTGTGTGGTGGGCGTTCTGGTGCACTATGGCTGCCGTTGCATCATCCAGGTGGATGCTGCACACTGGTGGTGGATGAGGAGATACCCCTTTACTATGTAAAGCGCTTTGAGTGCCTAGAAAAGTGCTATATAAATTTAACAAATTATTATTATTATATATTTGGTGAAATCATTTCTGCACCATTAGCCTCAACAAACACATGTGATTCTGTGTTGAGCTGGTCAGGATTCTCAAACAAATAATCCTCAATTCACTAGCCATTAGCAGGAGAGCCAAAAATGTGAGCCAATCACTCTAAACTCAAAACTAAAATACACTGCACCACAATCTTATCTTTTGAGACTGCTCTTTCCCAAATACTTACTGCAGTAAGTCCTTCAGCATTGTGTGCAGAATGGATTACCTACAGTAGCAGTACCTTTTGTGGCAGATGCTTAGCTGGGGGGTCTTCCTGCTGAGGACTAGAGAGATGGGAGGGAGGGAGGGGGGGGGGGGGGGGGATGGGGGTCCACAGAGAGTCCAGAGAGAAAAGCAGAGCTTTGATTGCCCTTCCTTCCCTCAGGCGGTGTTCTGGTTGAGCACAGGACATTACCATAACTAATATATTTCTTGCATCCCCTCCCATTATGCATCAGGTTTCTCTGAAGCTGTCATGCCTTTGAAGAACAAGTGTGCACACATTTTGTTACATTTGAGTATAGTAGTATAGTTATTACTCAGTCTAATTTCTCAAATATCAGTTTTAACCCATATATATACAGTATATATATATATATATATATATATATATATATATATATATATATATATATATATATATATATATACTGCTGGTTCCAAAAGCTTGAAAAAAAAAAGTCTGAATGTATTTACTTGATCAAAAATACAGCAAAAATACAGTAAAAATATTAATTTATTTAAATATTATAATTTAAAAATGCCCTATTTTAATATACTGTGATCCTTCAGAAATAATTTTATGTTGATTTGATGCTCACTTGTTATTGGTGCTCATCAGTGAATGGTGGTTTGTATTATTATCAAAACTGTGTTATTATCATACTGCAAGTACAAGTTCTTATATGAAAATAAACATTTCTACTTACAATCCTCTGAAAAATGCTGCTATGTTGAATTCTGATGTCAGGCAACTGTTGAAGTCACAGAGCAGAAGTGATCCATCGGGGATGGCCTAAGGGCTGGAGAGATGGGAAAGCAGGACCGCTGTCCCTCCATTCATCTGTATTTCACTGGAGTGCAGTACTGAACCATCCATATGCGTCCTGAGTGACTCTGTCCTCAAGAACTCCACTGTTGTTTCTTGCTAACAGGCAGAACACAGCACATTAATGCCTGACACATGCATAACTGATGGAGGGCAGGAGCTGATAAGCTCGTTGTAGCTGCTGGCTTCTTCTTCTACACAGAGGGACAATTAAAAGAAACCCAATTCATGGCCTCATAAAGCTTTTGGTTGTTCAGGGACGGCTGATATACTCACTCAAACAGATGGATGTGTACAGACAACAGAGGCACCCAAGTCTACTATATACATATACACTAGCTGTGCTGAAAAGCTTAGTGTGCTACCCAGCTAGGCAAGATTTATAGGCATTATAGGCACACTTCTGACCATATACTTTTTTTTCTGATACCATATACTTTGTTTAGGGCAATTTCTAAGGCAGCACTGAAAATATATTTTGTGGACAAGTCAAACTGACAAAAAGCCTTGAATGCATGGTGATTGGCTTTGGATACAAGTGACTACCAAATGGAAACAAACAAGTACATAAGAAATATCAGTAGAAAATTGTTCCATCTTGTACAATTTTTCACTCAATTTTTTTTTGTGTGTGTGTTTATTAGAGCATTAAATCATTAGTGTTGCAAGATGCTAACATCAATCTCTATTGGAATGAACCACGAGTGGATTTCCACACACACACAAACCAAAATGAATGGTTAGTTTTATCTAATTAAAAAACATGTTTCACCCAATATTCACTCAGTGTGTGTGTATGTTTTCCTTTTCATTCCCTGTTTTTCTTTTCTTTTAAATCCATTTAGCTCTGGAACATGCTATCATCATTCATCAACCTATTGGAATCAATTGTGATTGAATTTTTCTTTTGAGTCTCTTGTGAATTTCCTGTGAGAAGTATTGTGTGACCATTATTGAGTTGCCCATAAAGACTATTTTTGAGCTTCCATTCCAGTTAGCATGCTGCCTTGGAAAGTAGCCACCTATATAGACAGCAGTGAAGTCTGTCAGACAATCTGAATTTAATAAGTCTGCTACTAAAACACACACACAACCACACAAATCCATAAGGTCTGGCCTTTTCACAGTGTCCAGCATGATGCATTATCACCTGGCTCCTCACCTACTCATACCTCAAACCCAGAACAGGTTGAGAGAACGGCAGTCCCTACGGAGCACTGTTACCCCTGACACACACGACTCACTGACAGCTCCAACATGACCTCTGACCCCACAGCACTCTGGGGCCTAACGGCCGTGTGTTGGGGGAGATTTTTTGGATATATAGGGCTGATCCTTGTGACAGGAATCTCACTGGGGCTTTGGGATCTTTAGGGAGCATGGGGTGGGGTTGAGGTTTAGAGTGGATGGAAATGTGTGCATATGTGTTGGTGGGTCCATGCTACCTGTTATCTGTGGAGCGCTGCATAAATCATAAAGGGTCAGGGAGTCACAGCAGTCATTATGGCGTTCCCTTGGAATCACGCCCAGGGCCAGATTATCCATCCCAGAGAGAGACTCTCCTCAGTGAAGAAAGACCCTTTGCCAGATCACCACCAGAGAAAACAAACAGTGCTTTGATTGCATTGACATCTCAGAGAAAGGCAACACACTGAGAAAAACTAATAACGGCACGATACACCCAAGCAAGTTAATTTAGCCTCTTCTCTGAATCATCAATAAGCCTTTGTTTTAAAATATTCATGAGGTCAGATTGCTTGCCAATTCGCACAGCAAGAAAATCTAACTCTGTTGAAAAAAGCCTCAACCTACATTTCTGTAGATCTTTACTATCAACACCAAATGCCTGAGAGAGCGTTGCTTGTAATCATTTAGATTGTTAAAGTATTCTGCAATATGATATGGCATACATTGCTAATAATATTGAATCATTCTTATGGCTCAATCATCACGGTGCATCTATTGTATTGAATTGGCTTTTACATAATTGTATTATTGGTGAATGCAGGAAAGCAGGGAAGCATCACTACTATTATTGCTCATTAGGGTTATGGATTTAAACAATCTCTGATGCTAAATATTAGGGTGTATTCACACCTGTCTTGTTTGGTTCAATTGAATTGAACTCAAGTTCGTTTCCCCCTTTGGTGCGCATCTTTTGGGCAGGTGTGAATACAGCAATCGCACTCGGGTGCGGACAAAACAACGGTATCGAGGTGGTCTCAGTCCCCTTCCTAACAAACTCTGATACAGTTGAATGGATGAACCAATGAATGGATGATCTTAGCACACCTGTGGTTTTGTTTACAATTTCTGGTTCGCTTGCCAAAAGCGCAGTGTGAAAACGCACCAAACCAAAAAAATCAACATTGTGTTTGGTCCAGACCAAAGCAAGTGATCTAGCGGACTTTCTTAGTGTGAATAAACTTTGGTTTAGAGAACCATTGCTGCAGACACGAATGCTCAAATTGCAGCTGGCCAAGGAGATGTGTGTTATTGTTTTTCTGAATGATTGTACAGCTGTGTCTGTGAATATCAAAGAGAAAGTTGGACTTGGGCCAACATGTGATTACCTACTGTAGCAACCATTCAGAACACCTTGGCAAGCCTGTAACAATTTATAAAGATTGTAATTATAATTTATATGATACCTTAGCAACCACATAGAAAATACTGCAGTGGAAAGCTATTTTTTTTCTGTTTGGAGTTGGTAAGATTTCTAATGATTTTCAAAGAAGTGTCTTATGCTCACCAAGGCTTCATTTATTTGATCAGAAATACAGTAAAAGATAATGCTGTGAAGTATTGATACAATTTTAAACAACTTTTTTCTATTTTAATATATTTTAAAATGTAATTTATTCCTGTGATGCAGAGCTGAATCTTCAGCATCATTACTCCAATCTTCAGTGTCACATGATCCTTCAGAAATCATTTTAATATGCTGACTTGCTGCTCAAGAAACATTTATTATCAGTTAAAAACAGTTGTGCTACTTAATATTTTATAGTAAACAGTGGAATTTTTTTTTTACTGACACACAACTTTTGAATGTGCAAAATCAACCAACCAATCAATCAATGCATTTTTGTGCAAATGTAGTTATTTTTTACTCCACAATTTTCTGCAGTATATTCAGCTTCATTTATAAGGTAATCTGAACCTCAAACTTAAATATGAAATATATAAATAAGGTTATTAGAAAAAAGTTCTAAGAAATAAAATCTCCCATTGGCTCGCTATTTAAAATACGACCAAGATAAGACACTGTTTTTGTTTGCATGTGCTATATAAATGCATCATTCATATAAAGTATATATATATATATATATATATATATATATATATGCTATTTGCTCAGATAGCAAATAAAAACTCCATGATAGTGTTTTCATTACTTTCAAAAAAAGAGAGAGAAAAATAAAGAGAATGGTAACAGCAGTCAGAAGAGATCTACAGCCGTTGTGTTAGAAGCAGTCAGCAATCTTGCTCCTGGAGGGCCAACGTCCTGCAGAGTTCCACTCCAACAAGCTCCAAAACACTTGCCTAGAAATTTCTAATGAGTCTAAAGACCTTGACTACCTGGTTCAGGTGTGTTTAATTAAGGTTGGAGCTAAACTCTGCAAGACAGTGGCCTTCCAGGAACAGGTTTGGACACCCCTGCTCTACAGCACACCTTCATAAGTTGCTACCTATCTAGGATCCACGTGTAACTGTCCCTGAGGTGTGAGCAATGAATGTGAGTCTATATCAATGTGTCTACAAGGTGATGGATGTAACTATTAGATACCACAAAGGGAGAAAACTCAACTTACCGGCTGTCCGTACAATCGATGGGTTTCCTCGGCCAGCACGATCTTGACTTCTTCCTGAAATGACTCACTTTCAGGTCTCTCAATCATGGCAGATTTCATTTAAAATGCATCAGGTTGGAGAATGACAACAAGACATTTAATTTACACAGAACCAAAGTCTAAAACCAAGGCTACACAAAACTTCCTGTAAACATCATATACCTTAAGTCTACATGGACATTTTATAAAGCAGGAAAGCTTGAGTGTTCGTAGCTGACTGCCAAATTAATTGTCAAAAAGACACAGTATGATAAATACAAGCAGCCCCCGTAGGGCTAAAGTGGCCTATATTCATCATTCATTTAAACAACCTGTGTCACAAGAAGCCCTCCAGGGAACTTAGATCTCTGTGTTTTACTATGAAGGCGACTGAGAGGTACTGCAAGAAGAACAAACAAATATAAAAATGATCTACTGGTGTTGTTGTAATGATTACAGATTTGGAACACCCAGCAGAATCATGAACTTTGCAGGCCTTCATAAATAAACGTGAATGCGTTTGAGTGTATATGTGTGCGAGACATTTTAAGTGCGTGTCTGCACCTGGAGGAGGGGCAAAAGTGTGGAATTGACTTTTTCTTCCATGTGGAGAGAGGTAATCACTCATTCTGAGTGGCAGGTGTGTTTTTGTTTGCCGTGCGCAATGGCCTTGCCCTGACACACACATTTAATTCTGTTATTTTAGCCTTCCTATTCATAATAATTAAGTGTTCTCACACCCCAGTGATCCCAGTTGAAATGATGTATGAATTTTTTGGTTATTTGCACGCTTCTGTGAGTGTTGTGTTTTATTCCTTCGGGGCAGGGCGCTATTTGAGTATTTCACTCAGGGTACAATGAGATGTGTGCTTGAACATTTGCTTTGCTTGTCACAGTGGGGGTCTACGCTGTAACGCAGACATTTTGACCGAATTTCGACCTGAACACAACATTGCTCTCTCTTCTTATGTCCTCTATATATAAAGTGGGGTATTGGTGCACAGATTCATTGTGATAAATAAGTGTTTGCACGTACATGTATAAAATGTGTTTCATTAACGTGTAAAAAACTATAAATAATAAAACAAATTATTAGTTTTTCATTAATTACAAATCTAAGTATGAAACCAACTTTATTTTGGGAGTTTCTTTAACCAAATGGGTTCTTTTAACAAACAAACGAGGTGTTCATTTCTCATTCTTTCTTTTTTTTTCATTTTGTTAAAAGAAATTCACATTAGATTTTTTAATTTTTTTATTTTGTCTATGCCTTTTCATTATAAATATTGTTGGCTCCTTGACTTTGCTTTCAGGGTAAATAAAATGCTTTTATAGCTATGAAATTAGATTTAGAAATAATGGGGTAATTTTTATTTATTTATAAAAAAAATTATGTTAAATAAGGCTAAAATCTCATTTTCAAACACAGAATATTATTCAAGTAAAAAAATAAGAGATACAATGTAAATTCTGTTTATGCTGACAGAGTTTATTTTCTGCAATATTACTATAGAAGTACTCATATTGGACAAAAACAGTTATACATGAAAAACAAAGAGATTACACTCACCAAAGTGCTTAAAAGAAAAACGAGCATATAAAGAAGACAGAGAGCCAGTGCTGCTCAATCAAGAATGCAGAAAAAACAATATACTACTTAAGCTCTGATCTGCAATGCAATGCCACAAGTTCATTATTAAAGGGGAGAGCGGGACCACCATACAAGTGTTAATGCTCATGTGACTTTTTATAGAGTACAACACAGATGTTAGTCTTTTTGATAACCTATAATCTAATCGGTTTACAACATAAAAAAAGAAAACATTGTAAATTTAAAATATAATTTAAATACATGGCTGTTTCAAAACCTACGAGATGCACACTTTATAGAATATAGCACGTAATTCACAGAATTTTTGTCATGTTATAGATGAAACCAGTGTTTACCTGAGAATAAACATAGCTAAGGATCTTCAAACATCATCCTTTTCCTTTCATTTTGTTTCTTGATGTAGAGGTATGTGATTCTACATGCAGCAACATCTGTCCCTCAGCTCCATATGTATGTTGTGAGAAAAACCTGACAGAGAGAGATTTTCTCAATGTAGCTCTTTCCATTAATATTTTCAAAGGGTAAGTGTTGAACAGAAGTGCTGCATGTTTTTGCTAGATAGAGCATGAAATGAATCGTAAGGAAACAACAATTCAGTGCGTCTCGGAGAAATGAGAGATGGTGTTTATGGGCTTTTGAGATTAAAATGAGGAGTGTACTGTTTCCAATGCTCTCACAAATCACTGATAACATATTTACTCAAGACACGTTTCAGGGAGAGAAAAACACTTTGTGTGCACGTCAATAACAATATCCATATCTATTTGTTTGTGCGTTTATATGTGTGTGTGAGTTAATGTAGGGCTGTGCATTCACTTGAGATGAGAATATCTTTTAAATTGGAATGAAATTGACCCTATGCTTATGATCCGTCCCCATTAGTTACTGTTACTTACTCAGACAAGCTTTACAAAATACCCCAAAGAAATAAACTGATCCTAACATTAAAGCTATATTAATTGAAAGTTTAGTCAATTTCAAAACACATCTTTTTCAACGTTTTGGTCTTCCGTCCACATTGGGACTATGATTTGTCCAGCAAAAATAGAGCTTCTTGAAAATGCTCTCTCAAGTAAATTTTCACATTGTAGTGTTGACAGTGAAAATGTTATTTGTATTATTTGAAAATGATGCATATTTAATTATGTGACACTATTTAGCTCAAAACAATGAAGGTGTTGGGCCAATTGTTTACTTCCGTTGTTGTGCCTACTATTTATCCATTGTTTTGTATGGAAATCTTGCACCTATATTTATAGTTTTTAATACTATATTTCATTTGTCAGTACAAATTACTAATACGAATGTTATCATACACAGGAACAAACGTAATGTCCGCACACTGAATTGAATGCTCCATAAAAATATATACTTTATTGCAACATTTCAATCATCGGATCTGACGAAGACCCGATGGTCAAATTTTGACACTATCAAACTATGAAATATGTCTAATCAGATAAGAAAAAAATATTATATTTCCTGTACAAGGGAATAAATTGGCATAATTAGGCAAATTAACTTGTCTTCCTGTCATTACAATTTGTGTTTGTTGTGGCAAAATAAAAAAATATCCCCTAATTAAAAAGCAGGTAATTCATAAAAACTCCGGCGAGCGTCCCAATGTGTTTATATGAGTGTGTGATCATACAAATGGCCTTATTTCCATATTATCTATCCCTTCCCACATTATGAGACAATCCATAAACTCTCCATTTCCAACCATACTGCCTACTTCAGTGAAACATTCAGCTATAAACAATACCCTCTGAATATTCATCATCAATTAGCTGGTTTTCATCGTAACCTCTTAGCTAAACAAAAGCATATGTTTAATAAGTGCTCAAGATAACTAGCAGCAGGGCAAAATGCTCCTACTGTTCCTCAGAAACAGCCAATATTACATTGATTTTCAATTTCAGACTTCTTTTCCTGGTCGGTTTCCAACATATGATGTGGTTAGTAGCTGCCACCTTTGTTCACGTTGGCCATATTTTCAAAAGTACAGCAATAACACAGTATATGCTACAGTGACTGTGTTGAGGTCCTGGACTAAGGTACAAACAGCCATACTTTACATAATGAGACACTTTGAGAAAACGTTGCGTTTGGCTATATAATACTCTTACGGGAAATAAGGACACTTCAGCATGCTTTTAAAAAGGGTTCTTATTATTATTTAAATATTATACTTTAAATGAATATGCTTAATAATAATGTAAACTAATTTGGAAGTTTATTAAAATCAAATGAAATTATAGATTAAATGTATATAAAAATGCAATTAGCCTAACTTTTGACCCACTTAAGAACATCTGGTAACACTTTTTTACAGTGTCCTTGTTATATAGTAATAACATATTAATACATAGTGAGAACAGTATATTAAGCAACTACATTTTATTTTAGGGTGCCCTTGTTACAGTGTAATTATACATTAAAGTAAGTAATATTAATGAACTACATGTACTTACTAAATAGGTTAGGTTTAGGGTTTACTTAGGTTACTTGCATGTAGTTATGTATAATCTATTGTTATTATAATAGTAAGTACATGTAACGTGTAACAACGACACCTTAAAAGTGCCCCTATTATGGGTTATGAAAGGTTCATATTTTGGTTTTGGGAGTCTCCAAAAACAGGTTGACATGCATGCAAGGTCAAAAAATATTTTCATTTTCTTATAATATGCATTTCTTTTTACCTTATTTGCTCAACGACTCCCAAATAATTCTTTCAACGATGAATTTTTTCCAAACCCCTCCTTTGCGTGACGCTAATCTGCAGTGATTGGTCGATTTCATTTAAAGCAGTGTTTGTGAGCTTTTAACGCTCCAAAAGCAGCACCTAGTGGCAAAGAATGAATTTGCAGTTTCATTCAGACCAATGCGAAAATCCAAGTTTTCCCAGGTCTGCGGGCACAACAAGTGGGCAGGCAATATGCTAATGTTTCATTTTGATGTCAACATGAAACGGCTTGGGATTCGTTCTAAAAACGACTTGTTTTAATGATTCAGAGTCAACTCTTTCTTTTGAGAGACAATAACTTTATACACGGTGCACTTTCAGATTTAAAACTTTGCGGGATGTTTTCATTCACTTAGAGCTGTGTTACACACTGCATGAAAGGTCATTTTCAAAAATCCATAATAGGGGCACTTTAAAATAACACGTTTCCACCAAGTAACTCTAAAATAAACCCTAACCCTAATACTAACCCTATAGTAAGTATTTAAATGTACAATTACACTGTAAGAAAGATATCTTGATTATACTTCAAAAGGTTATTTTTCATTTTAGGGTATTCTTGTTACAGTATAATTAAATATTTAAGTACTGAGTAATATTAATTAACAATATGGTTGAGGATTGGTTGTAAGTATGTACACATAATTAATTGTTATTACTTCCGTAAGTACGTGAAACGTGTAACAAAGACACGGGAACATAAGGTGTTACCTTAACTGAAGTAACTGAACATCTCATAATTACTTTTATTATCTTTGAAATATGTTTAATGTGTACTGCTGAATTGTTTGATCAAACAATATGTTAGGAATGACACTTTTAAAGTATGTTCAATAGAAGAAAGAAACTCATACAGCTTTGGAACAACAAGAAAGTGTGTAAATGATAGCGATTTTTCATTTTTGGAGGTGAACTTTTTATATTGCATGTGCTCTCTTTATACACATTTTAAATCATCTTTTATTTTATCAATATTATATTATCTGCAAATACAGTTTTCTTAAATGTGACCCTGGACCACAAAACCAGTCATAAGTGTCAATTTTTCGAAATTGAAATTTCTAAATCATCTGAAAGCCGAATACATAATCTTTCCATTGATGTATGGTTTGTTAGGACAATAGTTGGCCGAGATACAACTATTTGAAAATCTGGAATCTGAGGGTGCAAAAAAAAAAAATCTAAATAATGAAAAAATCATCTTTAAAATTGTCTAAATGAAGTTCTTAGCTATGCATATTACTGATCAAAAATTAAATTTTGATATATTTATGGTAGGAAATTATCTAAATATCTTCATGGAACATGATCTTTACTTAATATCCTAATGATTTTTGGCATAAAAGAAAAATAGATAATTTTGACCCATACAATGTATTTTTGGCCATTGCTAAAAATATACCCCAGCAAAATATACTTTTAAAGATTATAAGTACACTACAAGTGCACATTCAATACAGCTAAGCACTTTTTAGGGTTAATGTGTCATTGTAGACAATGAAGGTTTCTTTCTATAAGTGCAATATTTAACACTCTTGTGTTGTTAATGGTATCAGTGAGTTCAAGTGCAGCTCTTCAGTTCTGCATCTGCTGGCACACCTTTCCATTCATTCACACCAATGCACACATGCACTCTAGGGTACGTTTTCTTCTTGTAACTCTACCTTGTAAATTCCTGTCAGATTGTAGGATAGGCTCACGAGTAAAACACAGTCAGCTGATGGTGTAAATAACAAATTCACAATGATAATTACAGAGCTGCTAACTTGTAAACTTGTCAAAGCATCCCTTATCCCCATTTAATCCATTACCTTACGGCACAGGTATGCACTTATGCTCTGTTTACTGGATAGTGTAATGAGAATGGAAACAGAAAGAAAGAACAGAGATGAAAATAAGTGTGCTAGCAAGATGGAAGGACATATATGTTGTTACTGTAAGGGACAAGTACGGACAGCTAGGTAATAATAAGGAAGATTGGGTGGGGTTTCAGGGTGAATAACTGTGTGTTCAACACCTTGCTCCTATAATCATACACCTAGCACAATGTTTACGGGCCCCCATGAATCAAAGGCAATGGACAGATTTACTCTTTCTCCATGAACTAAAACTCCACCCAGCAGGAGGGACAACATCTTGCAGGTTTTCGAAGTAGAGTTGCCAACTTTGCATTACAAGTGTTTCCATTTATGAAGAATGAAGAATTGTAAATAAACTGTAAATTTAAACTACAATCAGTTAGTAGTCATGAGTGGTTCTACACAGTATCTTTGGCCACAGAATTATGTAGATTGCTCCGAAAGCTACAGCTATATCAATTATATTTATTGGTTTAAAGTATATCATTGTAAATTTTACAATTTAAAGTTGTTGACTGTGTTGTCAGAATAACATTGTGACAAAAATATGGCAAAAAAAAAATTAAACATGCACAACAATCTGTAAGTATACATAAAAGGGGGAATATTCAACAAGACAAAAGGCAAGAAGAATCATATACAATATAGAACAAAGAATGTGTAATACTCTGTAAATAAATCAATTAAAAAAGGTATATATGTCGTGTTTACCTTTTTCCCTTTTTTCTACGTTTTACATTTTTTTTTACAAAATTATTCTGACAGTCACCCCCCCCCCCCCCTTTCCTTTGTCCTATTGAACATGATTTATCAGTGTATTCAGTTTAAAAATATCAATAAAAAGTTTTTTTTTTTAATCCACTCTTTTACACAGAATAAAGCTATTTTCTATGAATGCACAATATTTCAGATTCATTAGCTGCTATATTTAAATACATCGAAAAATAACAAAATGCAAAAAACAGTAGAACTATTTGTGCTTCAAACCAATCTGTTTATGATTACAATAATAAATTCAAATAACATGATAACAAATACCAGTTTGCAACAAGTATACTGCACACGTCCTGAAAAGTGAAACCCCAAGGTGGCTGGACCCAGTATAGATCATAAACCCTGTCCTCCCCATGTAATCTAATGGGACGTGAGACAAACTAAATGACCAAATAACACTTTAAACAGGTTTTTTTCCAAATATGGTTTCTGTCATTTTATGCACTTCTTATCATGCTGATGTATGTTCACATGTTTGTTTTTCGAATAAGTTTGATTTTAGTTAGTTACTTGATGCTATAAAAAGGGGTGTGGAGTGATGATTGTGAGCTTGTGATTGGGTCTGTGGGAGTTTGGGTGGGACTTTGACACCATGGCTCCACCTCACGATCACTTCTGAGCAGACTCTGGCTCCAAATGACATAATTTTTGCAAGATGACAGTGGCCATACTGAGATGGTTTCACTTTTGGCTCCACTTTTCTATAATGGAAGGAAGTGGAGACACAGAGTCCATCTTTTTTTTACAGTCTGGTTTGTAATATCAAGCAACATAACAGACTGCTTTTGTTTCTGAAAGTGGCTGACATGAAGCCCTACATTCAAGTTGAAATGGCCGTGACCATTTCTTTTTTTTTTTCTTCATAAAAAATGTAGTGGCATCACATGGGCGTACATCCCATAATTTCATGTTGACCTCAAATCCATTCCTAAGAACTCTAGAACTTTTGCCCCACAATCAGTTTAGAAAATGTGTGCTGGTCCTCATCATGAGTGGAAAAGAACAATTTTTGGAGTCCACCATTGAAAACCAATAAAAATAACCAATGAGATAAATCACAGTCACTACTGGGTTAATACGATATAAACCAAGGTAATAAAAAACTAAATATATAAGAACAATCTCCACTTCTGACAGTAACCTTTCTTCATGCTCAAGCCTGAAATGTGAAGATTGAAAAAACAAAGTCAGAGGGTTAAGGGATGAAATCTCCCAGCAGTCATGTCTGTAATGGCCCTCTGTTGTGCGCAGAATTAAATGCGGTCCAATGGCCCATAAACCATCATACCTACCAACTGGGTCAGGGTCAAAGTCCCAAGCAGCGCTCCGTATGGAATTGCAATTGCAATCACCCACACACCCACAAGCCAGGAAGGGTCTTTCCATTCCTCTCACCCTCCATGAAAATGCAGGATTGGCGTCCAGCTGGGGGTAATTTGGCCTGTATCTGATTATCCTCTGGGTGCATGCACTCTCTAATGGGCCATTCCCACAGAGCCTCCTTCCTTCTGGAATATTTACGAATGTAGGGATGGCGCGTACACTTCTCCTGACCTCCGGATGTCACGTCTCTCGCTGTCAGTCCTGCATGTCCGCTATCTGACAGCATGTCTCTACATTTCCTCTCTCAGGAAGATGATTGGCAGTGTCCTCTCTGTCTAACCCCTACAGTGTTTGCTTCAGACCCCCCTCGTGAGCTCACACTCACAGCTTACCAAAATGCAAATACAACTTCATTTGAAATAGATCCATTCAGACTTGTGCTAAAAGAAAAAATCAGTAAGACTTTACAGTTCCCAAACCATCCATATTTTTTACATATACTGCCACTGAGCCTTCACTTAACAGCTTATTTTGGCCAAGAACTGCTCGGTTAGACAGGAAGAGGTTGTCTTACAAACATATAAAATAACCAAGCACAATTATTTGTTTTTATGTGACATTTAGGGTTGGGTCAATCTAATATAAATGATTCCAGAATAGCTCACTAAGGGGAATTTAATGGAAAAAGTGCATAGAAATGCAACATTAGCAAAGTACATAGACAAACAGAATTCAAAGTATACTATCTGACTAAAATAATAACGTAGAAACAATTGTACGTTTCAAATTTTTCTACACTGAGTAATCATTTATAATGTGTGGAGAAAGGAAGTGTACCTTTAAAGGAATAATACATCCAAAAATGAAAATGTTGTCATCATTTACTCGCTCCAGACCTGTATCAGTTTCTTTCTTATGTTGAACATTAAAGGAAATATTTTGAAGAATGCTGGTAATCAAACAGTTGATCGTCCCAATTGCCTTCAATAGTGTTTCTTTCCCTACTATGATTGTGAATGGGGACCAACAACTGTTTGGTCCTTCAAAATTCTTAAAAATATCTTCTTTAGTGTTCAGCATAAAGGTCATTGCACACTCCGAAATTTTTGTTCGAAATTTTAGCACGTTAAAAAATAAATACGACCTCACGTTATGTCAATCACATTTACTGTACACACTGCCTCCGAAACTTTCGTCCGTCATAAAAAATTCAGATCAAGTTTCGATTTTCTGCGTTTTTGCACCGTAGCAAGCATTTTGATAGGGAAGGATGACGAATATGAAAAAAATGAAAAAAACTCATGCAAATATTTTGGACTCTGTGTGCAAGGACCTTAAGAAAGAAACGTATATAGGTTTGGAACGACATAAAGGTGAGTAAATGATGACAATGATGAAGTTTATTAATATTTTTTTGGATTGCTTTTACAGCACATCCCTCTTTAAATCCAGATATTTACGAAGAAGAATTCAGTGTCATGAACCTCTCATATTTTGGACAAAAATCTAGTATAATAATAATGTTTGTATTCTAATTTGTATATGTGCCCGAATAGCGAATCCGTATTCGGAAAGGCACGGAAAATGAATAATGCGTTCTACGGAGCCACAAAAGGGACATGGTTAGCCGCTTACTAGCAGTAGCCTAGTACATAAAATTTCACTTACCACATAAACAGAGAGAGCTAAGGAGAGATGACCGATGTCGAATGATTTGCAGATCCTGAGCACCACTGACATCTAATCTTGTGAAATGTGTGGTAAGTAGTGCCGCTCCTTAGATTAGGCTGCGTGTGATCGCGAATCTCAAATGTGAAAGTAAAAAGCAAACACGCATTCTTAAGTTATTCAATGTCCCGCATATTAATAACGGCTCCCTGAAAGCACTGAAATATATTTTTCTCACATATTTCGTATATATCATATTTATTCCCTTTACGGTTGCGTAGTACACATCATTACCTTTCTGAATACCGGATTCGGATTCGGGCACATCCCTACTAATTTGGAAGCTTCCTTGGATAAAGAGTTCATGTAAATCACTCCTGGTCGATCTTTAAGGTGACTTGTTACAGTGTAATTATACATTTAAGTACAAAGTAGCATACAGTAAATTACTGACATGTTTTAACTATATGGTTAGGGTTAGTGTTACTTTTGGTTTACAGTTAGTTGCATGTAACAATGTATAATTTACTGTTATATGTACATGTTACAAGGATACTGTAAAATAAAATCTTACCTAAATAACTTTCTAAATATAATTTAGCATTTCCGTCAGATCAGTAAAAACCCATAAATCTGTACCTCCATGGGAAACACCAAACATATGCTTCATATGTGCATTTATTTTTGTTTGTCCATGGAAAACAAAAATAATCTAATAAAACAAAATGACGATTTTTGATTATAATAAATGAGCGAAGGTAACCTGCTCAGCTTTAACATCTAACCTCATGTTTTAGGGGGTGCTAACATGTTTCTGCTTACAGCAATTCTCTTACAAATGATTTGTCCAGTTAACTATATATATATGCTAAAATCCATATTGAGTAACGAGCAATTTCATTTTTGTAATTTCATTCACATCAGTCATCCAGAGCACTTGTTTTATTGCTCTTGTTTCCACAATTGATTACAGCTTCTGAATAAATGAATTTAATATAGACTGTTCATAAATCAAAAATTAACAAGCAACTGCTGTTATAAATTTAGAAATACATTGACATCCAGTAGTCTGATATATACTGATGTCAATGCGTGCATTTCCAGTTGAGATTAAGAATCGGTAAACCAATATTCATCTCTTTTTTATGGACTTTCAACAGGCAGTTACCGACTGCTCTCCTGGTTACCACACCGTACACCTGCTCAGGAATATTTGGACTCATGATACAACTATTGCTGAGCATTTGCAGGGGAGCTCAGGTGTGAATGCTAATCATAGTGTTAGATGTTGTGGTTAAGTTTCAGAGGAAAGAATGAGACCTAAATTCCCCTTCAGACGGCATTACATGTGCCTGAAACTCAAACCCTGAGTTATTTAAGATGATGCATTCCAGTATTTGGGAATCATTATTTGTAAGCAGTGTTTCTGGTAAATCCTGGCCTACAAAAACATTCTTGGTGTAAAACAGTCTTGTTTTTCACCCTGTAGGCCCAAGCTGGACATTTTTATTGCTGGAATGGAAATGTATCTCAGCAGCAGAGTGGTGTGTGAGTATTTTAAGTTAAAAATAGCATTGATTGCTGAATATTGCTTTACAACCTGCAAGTCTTTTGTAAAACCTCTTTAATTCACAATAGTGAGCTAATGAATGGCATCACCTTCCAGGAAGTGACCGTTTTAATGGCACATAAACAACTGCACAATAAACAGTATTTTGTGGACTGAACTAACTAACTGTATATTTACTATTAAGAATCCTAATTATTCTTTTAAACTGAGAGGGAAAAAACATTTTATCAAAGAAAGGTAAACGTCTTTAATTTTCTTTAAATATTTAACCATAAATTATTTTTAATTATTTTGTCAGTTTACTTTTCTATTATTTATTATATTTATGAATATATACATGTATATTTGCAATATTTGCACACTACCCAAACTGGCTGGATTTTCCTTATACTTTGAAAACATTTTTTATTTATTTATTTGTTTATTTTTTCAAACAATCTTCAAGGCTTTTAAATACCAAACAGCCAATGTTTTATGTAAGTGACAAATAAACCCCCACTTTTTATATGGTATACTTTTTATATGGTATACTTTTTATATGGCATATTTTCTTGTTTTTTTTTCTTTTCTTTTCTTACAATAATAAATGTATATTTTAAATAATATATTTTAAATGTATTACTACTACAACTACTACTAATACAATTAAAATATATTATTTAAAATAGTTTAATAATTATACATTTTGGTATATAAATCTGGTATACTTTTTATATGTAAAAGTGTTAGATTTATAATAATAATGATGATGATTATTATTATTAGCTTTGTGTAGACTTTTAACAGATAAAACAAAAGGACCAATTTAGCATCTAAAGGGTCATTTACACATCTTTGCTTTATACTATTTAATATTTCTGAGCTGTTCTTGTTGAAGATTATGATATATGAGGCTCCAGTCATGTTCCAACTTCCCTGAACAGTTCCTGGCAGGTTTTAACTGATTTAACTCTAAAAGACACTTGGAAAAAAAGGCTAATGAGTAGGTTCAGGAATATGGTATTGTTAACACAGTGACCCAGATAAGAAGAGCATCATTTTACAAAATTGCAGAGAATATAATTCATTAACATGACACAGAACATGTTTGGGCAACTTGTACGAGTGTCTGAGAAAAGCATAGTTGTTATCTTCATCCAGTAACATGCAGCTGAAAGTGCACAGGGTTTATATTGAAGTGTATATGCTTGTAGAAGTGGCACTTACGGTATATCATCAGGGAGCAGAACTACTGTACGCCTACATGATCCACACATATCAGAGAAGAGCTCAGCACCCTAAATGCCCAGCACGCTCTCATGAGGAAATGTCTCTGTGATGGCATATTCAGCATGTTTTAGAGGATAAACCTTAAAGGTGCCATATAATGGAAAACTGTATTTGCCTTGGCATAGTTGAATAATAAGAGTTCTGTACATGGAAATGACATACAGTGAGTCTCAAACACCATTGTTTCCTTCTTATGTAAATCTCGTGAATAAAAAAGAGCACTGAAATATAGGCAAATCAGAACATAACACTGTTACGTAACAGTCATGGATAACGTCTCAGGTTACGTATGTAACCATGGTTCCCTGAAGGGAACGAGACGCTGCGTCGAAAACGCATATGGGAACGCCTTCAGCGTGACCAGGCTCTGAATATGATGTGTAATCAGTCAAACAAGGGCGAGGCGTCACGGGCGGGGTGACGTCACGACCAGGAAGCATATAAGCACGTGCGGCGGAGCCGGCTTCAGCTTCAAGTCATGAAGCAAGCGCTGGCAGGGATGCCGGAAGTGTGGCAACGCGACGCAGCGTCTCGTTCCCTTCAGGGAACCATGGTTACATACGTAACCTGAGACGTTCCCTTCCAGGAACTTCGAGCTGCGTCGAAAACGCATATGGGAACGAGATACCAACGCCGCCAGACTGACAAGTCCCTGCCTGGTGTCAGGACGAAAGGACAGAGGAGCCGGGAGTGGCTCGGATGTCGAGGTCATAGAACCTAACGAAAGTCAGGGGCGTGGACCACCCAGCTGCGTTGCAGATGTCCTGCATGGAACACCTGCCCAGAAGGCCTTGGAGGCCGCCACACCTCGGGTTGAGTGCGCTCTGACTCCCACCGGCGGGGGGAGCTCAGAGGCCTCGTATGCCAAAGCCATGACACCCACAATCCACCTACTAAGCGGAGGGCTTCGTAGCAGGAAGACCCCTCCTAGGCGGACCATAGCACACAGGCAGCTGGTCCGACTTTCTCCACAGGGAGGACCTGTGGATGTAAGCGTCTAGTGCTCGCACTGGACACATACGGTTGTGCTTCTCCTGGTCTGGCTCCCCGAAGGGAGGAGGACAGAAGGCCTGCAGTACGACCGGCTGTGGAACGACCGATGGGACCTTAGGAACATACCCCACGCGGGGGTAGAGGAATACTTTCGCCGAACCGGGCGCAAAGTGAATAGAGGCTGTAGTCAGGGCCTGAAGGTCACTCACCCTCCTCAGAGAGGTGATAGCCAATAAGAAAACGGTCTTGATAGTGAGGAGTCTCTCAGTTATCTCCTGAATGGGCTCGAAAGGTGCATTGCACAGAGCCTCCAGAACCACAGCCAGATCCCACGTAGGGACGAGATCGTACCGGAGGCCTCAGCCTCAGCGCACCGTGGAGGAAACGTGTAACCAGGGGGTGTCTACCCACTGACTGGCCACCGGTAAGGGCGTGGTATGACGAAATAGCTGCCACGTACACCTTAACAGTGTAATGGGTTACCCCTGCGGAGAAACGGACCTGCAGGAACTCCAGTACTGCACCAACGGGGCAGTTGACTGGGTCAAGCTGGCGGTCCCCGCACCAAGAAGTGAAGAGCCTCCACTTCAAGGCGTACAGTTTCCTCGTAGAGGGAGCTCTGGATTGGAGGATGGTCTCGACAACCTCGGTTGACAGACCGGAAGCTATGAGCTGTGCCCCCTCAGGGCGTCACACCAACAGCTTCCATCACTCCGGGCGAGGGTGCACCTCGGTGCCCCCGGCCTGTGAGAGGAGGTCCCTCCTGACGGGCACTTCCCACGGAGTGCCGTCGAGGAGAGATATCAGGTCCGAGAACCATACTCGGCCCGGCCAGAACGGTGCTACTAACAGTAGACTGACCTCGTCCCGGCGCACTCTCGCCAGAACTCCAGGGAGCAGAGCGATCGGGGGGAAGGCGTACAGACGGAGCCTCGGCCACGTCTGTACCATAGCGTCCAGTCCCAGAGGAGCTGGAGGGGTCAGCGAGAACCAGAGAGGACATTATGCTGACTCCTGAGTCGCAAAGAGGTCCACCTGGGCCTGGCCGAAAATACCCCAAATCTGCTTCACCACCTCGGGGTGAAGTCTCCATTCCCCGGGCCTCAGCCCCTGCCTCGACAGGATGTCTGCTCCCACATTGAGATGCCCAGGTATGTGCATAGCTCTCAGAGATAAGAGCTTGCCCTGGGACCACACAAGGATCTGGTGTGCCAGCTTGTACAAGGGGCGCGACCGCAGACCTCCTTGGTGGTTGATGTAAGAGACCACTGCCGTGCTGTCGGTGCGCACCAGCACGTGGTGATCTCTCAGGTCTGGGAGGAAGTGCTTGAGTGCACGGAACACCGCTAACATCTCTAGCCGACTGATATGCCACGTCAGGTGGCAACCTCTCCACAGACTGCGGGCAGGGTGGCCACTCATGACCGCACCCCAACCGGTGAGGGAAGCGTCCGTCGCTAGCGAGACGCGGCGACAAGGAGCTCCCAACACCGGGCCCTGGGCAAGAACCAAGGATTCCTCCACATGTCGAAGGCACGGACACAACGGCGTGACACTTTGACAGCGCGGAGTGAGTTTCCCCTCAGGGAGACCCCCTTGGTCTTGAGCCACCACTGTAGGGGTCTCATGTACAGCAGGCCAGAAGGTATCACGCTGGACGCAGCTGCCATGAGCCCCAGCAGTCTCTGAAACTGCTTGACAGTGAGTGACTGGCCTTCTCGCACTCTCCTGACTGTAGTAAGGATCGACTCGATCCGAGCAGGGGACAATCGTGCCTGCATCGTGGTCGAATCCCACACCACGCCTAGATAAGTGATTCTCAGAACCGGAGAAAGCACACTTTTCTTGGCGTTCAGTCTCAACCCCAGTTCTTTCATGTGGGCGAGAACGACATCTCGATGCCGAACCGCCAACCGCTCTGATTGAGCGAGGATCAACCAATCGTCAATATAATTGAGTATGCGGATGCCCTGAAGCCGCAACGGGGCCAGTGCCGCATCCACACACTTGGTGAAAGTGCGGGGTGAAAGTGCTAGGCCGAAGGGAAGAACCCGATATTGGTACGCTTTGCCCCCAAAGGCGAACCTCAGGAACTTCCTGTGAGAAGGAAGGATGGAAACATGGAAATATGCGTCTTTGAGATCTATCGTGACAAACCAGTCCTCGGACCTGATTTGAGTCACGACCTGCTTGATAGTAAGCATCCTGAACTTCAGCTTTCTGACTGAGCGGTTCAGTAGACGCAGATCCAGTATGGGCCTCAGCCCTCCATCCTTCTTCAGAACAATGAAGTACCGGCTGTAGAAACCGGACTGGGTCTCGTGAGGAGGAACCAACTCGATGGCTTCCTTCCTCAGCAGAGTACCAACTTCCTGTTCCAAAACCAGAGCCTGCCCGGGGCGGACCGCAGTCATAACAACCCCGCAGAACGGCGGGGGTGGCCCGCCGAACTGAATACGATAGCCTCTCGCTACGGTCTGCAGGACCCAAGGAGACACATTCGGCAGCCGCTGCCAGGCTGTCAAATGCTCTACTAAGGGAATCAGTCTCTCGAGACTGACCTCTGGTGCAGCCAGACCGCTGTCTCGAAGCGGCGCACCGGAAGGAGGCACGTGGCCTGGCTGCTGGGGCGAGTTTCTCGGCTCCGCGCTGCCGGGCGGACAAACCTGAGAAATATACTCGCTGGGACCGGCTGTGCCCTGGAACAGCGGCAGGGTCAGCAGACAAGTCCCTGGAGGGCACCGAGGGGAGACGGTCACCGTGTGCCACGGTGTAAGCCGCTCCACCCCAGTAGGGGTCGTCCTCCGTAGTCCTGGGGGTCACCCGTCAGGACCTCTGAACGAACCAGACCCTGCAAGGCAGGACCCAAAGAGACACATTCGGCAGCTCGCTGCCCAATGATCTTAAGGGAATCAGTCTCTCGAGACTGACCTCTGGGTTCAGAGAAGCGGCCAGACCGCTGTCTCGATGCGGCGCACCGGAATGAGACGCGTAATCTGGCGGCTGAGGCGAGTTTCTCGGCTCCGCGCTGCCGGGCGGACAAACCTGAGAAATATACTCGCTGGGACCGGCTGTGCCCTGGAACAGCGGCAGGGTCAGCAGACAAGTCCCTGGAGGGCACCGAGGTGAAGTGGTCACCGAGTGCCGCGGTGCAAGCCACTCCACCCCAGTAGGGGTCGCCCTCCGCGGTCCTGGGGCTCGCCCGTCAGGACCTTTTGCGCGAGGAGCTGGTATGCGGAGGAGGAGGCTGCGCCCGCCCAGCAGCCACCTGAGTTTAGAGAGCGTGCATACCCTCTGCCCACCAAAGATGTTGTAAGCAGAGCAGGAGCCTTCAAAGGCGATGCCGTGGAGGGAGACAGATAGCTCGCAAGCGTCTGTTCAACCCGCGGCATCATCGCCGCATACCCGCGCTCATTCAGTTCCCGCGGGAACGACTGGCCGGGACGAAAAAATTTCACCCGCGATCTCGACACCTCGGTGAGGAGATCGGGGAAAACGGAAGGCTCCTGTGTAGAAGTAGCTCTCTGGGGCGAGAGAGGCGGCGAAACCTCGTCAACGCTCGTCACATCAACCTCCTCGGAGGACGCAGCGTCAAGCCCTCGTCTCGGGGGAAGAGACCGCTTCCGAACCGAGAGACGGGGCGCCAGATCAGGCGCGAGAGGAGATAGGGACATGCCCGTCTGACTCTCGCCAGCCAGATCAGCCTTTTTCTCTTTTTTTTTTCTTTCTCCGCAAGCCCCGCGAGCGCAGCCGCCGCTCTGCCTTTTTTTCTGATTTAAAGGCAAGCGGGACCGGCTTTATTCGTTTTATGCTTGTGCACGCGAGCGCAGCCGCCGCTCTGCCTTTTTTTCTCTCTGATTTAAAGGCAAGCGGGACCGGCTTTATTCATTTTATGCTTGTGCAAACACTGCAGCTTACAAAGCTCATAGTTATATCATATTGGGGTGACAGAGGCGGCGAAACCTCGTGAACGCTCGTCACATCAACCTCCTCAGAGGAAGAGAGACGAAGCATTGAGCCCTCGTCTCGGGGGAAGAGACAGCTTCCACACCGAGAGACAGGGCGCCAAATCTGGCTGATACGGGAGGAGATAGGGACATGCCCGTCTCACACTCGCCAGCCAGATCAGCCTGCGAGCCCCACGAGTGCAGCCGCCGCTCTGCCTCGGCAGCAGCGGGACCAGCACCGCGTGGGGAGCTCGCAAAGGCTCCCTTCTCGAAGAGAGCCCTCCGGGTGCGGAGACCGATTTTGCGTGCTCCGCACCCAGGCAGACCACGCGCAAATCGTGTGTGCCCTCGCTCGTGATATAGCGAGGGCAAGGATGCACACACAACTCAAAACGTGGTCTGAAAGCTTCACCCCTGAGCTTGCCCTTGGCTTTGGCATGATACTGAATGCTTTCCACTTAAAACTAGGACAAACAACAGTAAATAAGACTGACACACACAGAGCGCTTCGCTGAATGACAAAAAGCTGAAGCCGGCTCCGCCGCACGTGCTTATATGCTTCCTGGTCGTGACGTCACCCCGCCCGTGACGCCTCGCCCTTGTTTGACTGATTACACATCATATTCAGAGCCTGGTCACGCTGAAGGCGTTCCCATATGCGTTTTCGACGCAGCTCGAAGTTCCTGGAAGGGAACTAATAGTTACGACCCCAACATTTGCATACACCCGCCCATGTTCTCGGCCAGCCGCCAGCAGAACCATCAGACGTTCTGCAGGTATTGTGAAGAAATACGAGCGAGGACAATGGCAGATCATGGAAATAAATGTTATGTTCCAGGCTGTGCAGGGGATGTGAAGTGCAGGGATGGGTTGGTGTCTGTATTCAGAAAGGCACAGAAAGCAAATAACGCGTTCTAATAAAATAACACGAGCCACTAAAGGGACATGGTTAGCTCCTTGCTAGCTGTAGCCTGTTACATTACATAAGATTTCACTTACCACAAAAACAGAGTAAGAAGAGATGCCTGAGGATAATGGCGAATGATTTACAGATCCTGATCACCACTGACAAGCATCTGATCTTGTAAAATGTGTGGTAAGTACTGCCGCTCCATAGTATAAACAGAGTTTGCACGGTCGCGAATCTCGAAAGTGAAAGTAAAGCGTGATCGTGCATTCCAAAGCAGTTTCAGTGTCCAACATATTAATAGCGGCTCCCTGATGTCTGCATTTTATTTATAGTGTAATTACCCAATGATATAACTGCGCAAGAAAGTATTGAAATATATATATTTTCCCTGTGTTTCCTTCCTGTGAGCTACTGAAATGAGCCTCACTGTGAAACAGCCAATCAGAGCAGAGCTCAACGTTATTATTCATGACCCTTCCAAATAAGCCAATAACAGACAATTAAATAACAGAGAAATATTAGGGTTGTAAATTGACATGTAAGACTGTTTCTGGAGAATTTTTGCCCTTACCCAAGCCACATACCTGGCTATATAATCATGACAATATATCTACAGTAAATGTATAATATGCTTATTAAATATTTGAACAATAATAATAATAATATATTTATATTTTAAATAAAACATTTTAAATGTATTACTACTACAACTACTACTAATACAATTAAACTGCATTATTTCAAATATATTAAATTGATAAATAAATAATAATAATAATAATAATAATAATAATAATTTTAAAGAATATATTTTAAATCTATTATTATTATTATTATTAAATCTGTAATATGCATATTATGCAGAAATAAAATGTCTGACTCTTCTAAATTGAGCTAAGATTGAGCACAGATTTTAGTAGTGCTTGGAAAAAGTCACTCCAGGGATGTTTCCCTTGCACCCTGGCACCAAAATGATGATGATGTTGATTATGCATCATTAAGGAAAATCATGTAAAACAATCAATAGCAAGTCTGATTCAAGTCTGACTGTAGGGAAATCCTGGTATTTCCAAGTGCAATTTTATTCTGTAACAAATATAAATGTCACATCTGATTGCAGGACTCTGGGTGAATGCCTTGTGCGGATTACTTGGGCCCTTCACAAATATTTAAATGTCAACAGTGCATGAACACTTTCCAATTATCATCGTCAAGAGCTGTACTCATCTTCTGTCCAGATTGCAGCTGGTCAATAGTCTTCCCCCGCCAGCAAGCCTCAGGCCTGTGTGACAGAGTGACAGAATGACACACACACACACACACACACACACACACCCCCCCCCCCCCCCCCCAAGAGAATATTGACCCGATAATCCATCTTTTTGTAAAGTTTTATCCCAGGAATTAAACATGTCATTCATGACAATAGGAAAATAATAACATGACGCAGGATGACAGCTAAGCACCTGTAACTTTTGCTCACTTTATGCCAAAAAAGGACTGCAAAGTAAGTGACAAAAATGCATTGCATGAGCACTGATAATGTCTATTGGGAATTTTATATGCTATACTGGTCACTAGCATTCAGTTATTAGCATATCAAATGAGCATTGCTACTACATGCCTTTGATATTCTGAGGCAGTCTGAAGAACCAAATTAGCTGTGCAAGCAAAAAGATTTAAAAATCAGAAGCAGAAAGACTGTAAATACAAAGCATAAGGTCTGGTTTTATAAGGTTAGAAAAAAAATATGCCGGTATGCTCGTAAAGTTGGAAAATTCCCTTAACAATAAATTCCAGGGGGCAAATATTGGCCCTTTTAAAAAAAATTCGGGCACTGCTGTGAACTGAATTTTATGGATTTGAATTGCATTTTCATAAAAGTATAGCTGCAATATCCATAGTGTAAACAAATACTTGGCTAGCATACCTAAATTTAACAACAAACTTATTTACTATTAATGGGCAGCAAATTAGGAATTTATTGAGGGAAAAGCCGTAGTTAATAATGAAAAAGTGTTCCCTATTATAAAGTGCCACCAAAATTAGATTTAAAAATGTATTCCAGTCATGATAAAGTTAAATTTTTAGCAGACATTTCTCCAGTCTGTCATATGATCTTCAGAACTTATTTACAATAATAAATAATATGCTGATTTGGTGTTTTAATATTTTATATTTTGAAGAAATCTATTTAAAAATAAATAAAAAAATAAAATAAAATAAAATAAAATAAAATAAAATAAAATAAAATAAAATAGTGTACCTGTAATGTGTCAGTCCTGTCTTCCTGTGTCTTGTTTCCCTTCCTCTCATGCCCTTATTTGGTCTTCATGTTCCTCTTTAGTTTCCCTGATTAGTTTCCAGCGGTGTTTGATTACTCCTCACCTGTTTCTGTTCTTCCTCGTTTGATTTCCTACTGTTTAAAAGCCCTGTGTTTCCCTGTCTTCTCGTCCGCTGTTGAATGTCTTCATGTGCTCTATGTTCCCTATTTGGTTTATTAAAGACTCTCATTTTGTGAATTCCTTGCGCCGCTCTGCTCGCTTCATCACCCTTGCCTGCCGAGATCTCCCCTCTCCTATTCCTGGGAGTTATGCAGACTCGCCGCGGCGACGGCACTCGACGACGCCACCATTCTTTCGCTATTCTGGCACGGGGCAAATTCCCATCATCCCGTGGACCTCCCAGACACCACAGGGAGGGAAGGGATGCTACGGTGTCTGGAGAGAGTCCTGCCCCGAGCCAGAACCAGCCTCTCCCAAGCCCACCGTCTGCGGGGAAATTAACGCTGCCTTCCGTGGCCAACGCAAGCCTGCCGGCCGCCCCATACTCGAGCCCAGTGCCAGCCCCTCGAAAGCACTATGCCGTGCCTGCGCCTCCAGAGCACCCTCCAGTGCCGGCCCCTCGAAAGCGCTATGCCGTGCCTGCGCCCCCAGAGCGCCGTCCAGTGCCAGCCCTTCGACAGCGTCCTCCAGTGCCCGCCTCTCCAGGGCCCGTTCCTCCAGAGTCCGCGCTTCCAGAGCGCCCCCAAGTGTCCCCCCAAGTGTCCACGCTTCCAAAGCGCCCCCGAATGCCTGCTCCTCCAGAGTGTCCCCAAGTGCCCGCTCCTCCAGAGCACCCCAACGTGCCCGCTTCTCCCCCAAGGGATTTTTGGGGGGGTTAGTAGGGCTCCTGTCATAGAGGTGGGGGTGGTGGCTGGGGCCGCGGTCTCGCCATGTCATCCCGAGTCCCCTGACCTGAGGGGGGAGTAAATGTCAGTCCTGTCTTCCTGTGTCTCGTTTCCCTTCCTCTCATGCCCTAATTTGGTCTTCCTGTTCCTATTTAGTTTCCCAGATAAGTTTCCAGCTGTGTTTGATTACTCCTCACCTGTTTCTGTTCTTCCTCGTTTGATTTCCTACTGTTTATAAGACCTGTGTTTCCCTATCTTCTCGTCCGCTGTTGAATGTCTTCATGTGCTCTATGTTCTCTATTTGGTTTATTAAAGACTCTCATTTTGTGAATTCCTCGTTTCCTCACTCCTTCGTCCCCAGCGTTGCGTGACATAATGACCCCAAACTTTTGAAATGTAGTGTATGTGGGCTGCAAGAGAAAATATGGGGAGAAAAAAAAAATGTAATTCTAATTCTCCCCCTTTAGATCGTTTGGCATGATTTGGCAAATATGTTATAAAATTTAACTTCTATTTTTCTGGAGAAAGATTGTGCCAAATTAATTTTTCTTAGTTATTTTGAAGCATCTGTATTAAGTAACTGGATGTCTGTGCTTTGCAGGATCCATTCACTTGATCATTTACTGTTGATGTGCTTACTATTTAGCCTAATTATATAAAATACAAATTGCTTGCTAATAAAGAAAAAAGTAATTTATCCCACCCGATGCTTCTGGTACAGATCCTTTATGTTTCCTCTGTTGTGTGCATCCTGAGGCTAATTGCCCAACCCATTAGCATAAACACCAATTCAGTGCCCCAGTGTGGGGGCTGTAGGATCCCAGCCCAATTATTGAAAGCACTGCTCGCCTGAATGTTGGCCCTCTGTGGGCTGGGGCAGGGACAGAATTAACACACTGAGCGCACCAGCTGTGAACCAATCGCTGCGAGCACAAACAACATTTTAACAGCGGTCATACAGCAGCCAACTACTCGTTGTTAGCTGCTAACACCCACACAGCCCTACAGGTAACACACTTTCCACACAGGCATTTAGTAGTAATAAGTATCCTCTGAGAAGATCTTGTTTCAGCTGCAGCCTAGGCAGTCTTCTGATTGACTGAAAATCTGAGAACAAAATGTTGGAGTTAATCAAATTATCTTTTAGCCAAGTTCTTCGTCTTTCATTGGATTGCCATTTTAAGGAATAGTCGGCCCACAAATGAACTCGCTTTATTTCTTATTTCTTCTGTGCAAAACAAAAGGAGTTGCCTTAAAAAATTCCAAACATTTCTGCTCCAATAAAGAACAAAAAAGCAAATATGAAGTGGTCAATACGACAATTTACAATACAATATACGGTCATCGGTGAAATCAAATCTTATTCAAGACATCTTGATATATCATACCCTCGTAAAAAGAAATTAAGTTTATGATAAGACCAATAGGAAGTCATGTAAAGTAACGTATTTATGTAGTGCTTTATACAATACAATGCAACTTCACAGTTATAAACAGGGAAAAAAAGCCGATTCAATTATGGAAACTCAACAATGGGGCAGCAGACACAGGACATAAATATAACGTCAGGTTGACATGACGTCGGACAGATGTTACATTTTGGTTGCGAATGAAAATCGGGTTGACGTCAGTATTTGACGCCAATTTGACATTGACTTAACATTGGATTTTGGTTACATAACCTAAAAACAACAAATATCAACGTCAGCTGACATCAAATTAACATTGTCATTTGACGTTGAATTGACATTGAATTTTTGTCACCCGATGTTGAAACCGAAATTTAACCATATTGTGTGTGCCTGCTGGGAGACAATTCGCATTCTGCTTCGAAAGACAAGAGTGTCATTATTTAGTTCAAATCAGTTCAGTGTTGTTTCGTAATCACGATTTCTGCTTCTCTCGATTTATTAAAGGGATAGTTCACCCCAAAATTTCAAAATTCTGTGATTAATTTACTCACCCTCATGTCGTTCCAAACCCATAAATTCTTCGTTCATCAGATATTCTTGATGAAGCTACGAGAATACTTTGCCAAGTAATTTTGCTGTGATTTTGCCTAGTAAGACATGTTCCTGGATCAACATGTTTTGTTGATCCTGGATCAACATTATTGTCCAAAAATGTAGACTTAACCCAATCCCTACCCCTTAATCTAACCCTACCAATAATTTATTCCTAAAATCAGTGGGAAATGATAGCTGATTAACAAGGGTGTAGAAGTACCTAACCCTGATTGTAAGCCTAAAACAGATATTTCCTGAAAAGTTATCCCTCAATTATGATTGGTTGATTGGAATGTTGATCCAGGATCAACAAGGATGTTGATCCAGGAACATGTTGTACTTGGTGAAATTATGTTTACCATGCATGTGGTTCTGCTGTTGCAGGAGTCGGTTGTAGTTGCATTGCTATCTGTGTAGTATCAAATAGCTCTAATTTGAAAATAAAATAAAATAAAAATATCTTAATTTGTTTAAAAAATGAATGAAGGTCTTACGGGTTTGGAACGACATGAGGGTGAGTAATTAATGACATCATTTTGAGTTACTTATGTTTTTTTCTTGAAGTTTTGTGACTTTTACTCATTTAGGCTCAACTTGACCCGCCTATTTTTATGTTCTAAGGCAACTCTACAGACCCAAAATAATAACATTTATTGGATATATTTGTATTATTTTAGTTTTTTACTACCCTATGAAGCTAAAAAAAAGCTTTTCCCCACTAATTTCAATTAACAACTTTTTAATTTCAAAGTTTATGAAAACCAAACTGTTTAGCCTTTTAACTGTATGTGCCTCTTTTTGAGCAAGGACATAAAAATGACTTTTCCAACTAAAATTCTTATAAAACTTGAATACTTCAGAGCACAGACTTAAGATTGGTATATTTTTAAAGGATTGGTATATTTTTAAAGGTGAAACATCACAGATTATCGTAGAAGTAAAAAGCAGTTATACAAGTAAATTTTATAAAAACAGAGTTTACTTATAGAAGTTTAAACTTATAGAAGTTTAAATTAATGAAAATGTAAATATAAAAATATATATTTTTATATTTTATATAAAATAGCAATTTTACAAAACACATTTACCACTAAATCTTCAAGAAAATCAATTCCAATCATCTGAACAAGTTTTGTGCCAAATTTTAGGTTGCTATCTCAAAAAATTAACTTTAAGTATGATTTTGTGGATGCAGTACCAAACCTTTCCACTAGATGATATACAGGGACTCTCGATTTCCATTTATTGTTTGAGTGTTCTGAACCATATTTTTCCATAATTTTCAAAATATTTATGAAGTAGGCATCTTATTAAGAAATAGTTTCTGCAGTAACTTTAATATTTGATTTGAATTCAATCTCTAAAACACACAAAAAAACATACGTATAGAATAAGAGTGTGTTAAGCCCCATATTACAAATGGAGAATCTATCACTATTTACCAAGTATGCAAACTAGAGTCCGAAACCTTTCAAATTATATATAGTTTGTCAAGATTACTTTAGATTTAGACCAAGATTTTATCGTTAAGAAAGTGTAATCACAAACACGTCACAGGTGTGGGGGAGTGGCAGTCAAATATAGTGGTTAAAAACATTTGAATAAATCATAAATTCAGATGTTCATTCTTTGAAATATGTGAAAAGTACTGATATGAAACGTTTATTGATTGTACTTGATTTTATGTTTTTTTTTTTCATTTTTCATATCGTAATATTTATGGAATTACATTGAATCCAATATGGGTCAATTTGACCCGGACTGTACAGGAAGTCACTTGTTTTTGAACAGTACATGAGGATTAAGCATAATCATCTCTGATATATGCCCACTGGCACGGATGGGCAGTATTTCATAAACCTACATTAAATGCTTCTCTTTTAGATAACTACAGACCTGTCTCTCTCCTTCCATTCATAGGGAAAGCACTCGAACGAGCTGTCTTCAACCAGCTCTCGCGCTTTCTTTCACAGTACAACAAGCTGGATGCTAAACAGTCAGGTTTCAGGAGTGGCCATTCAACAGAGACTGCGCTACTCTCAGTCACTGAAGCCCTGCGAACTGCAAAGGCTGATTCCAAATCGTCAGTCCTCATTCTGCTGGATCTCTCTGCTGCTTTTGACATTGTCTGAGGAAGCTGAGGAAGCCGGTGAGGACAACGTGTTCACCATCACGGAGCATGACGTGAGGAGGGCATTCAGGAGAGTGAACATCAGGAAGGCAGCAGGACCAGATGGCATCACAGGTCGGGTTCTGAAGGCCTGCGCTGACCAGCTAGCACCGGTGTTCACTGAGATCTTCAACCTCTCCCTGGAACAGTCCATAGTCCCCTCATGCTTTAAGCAGTCCACCATTGTTCCTGTCCCCAAGAAACCCCAGCCCACCTGCCTAAACGACTATCGCCCTGTAGCCCTCACATCAGTGGTGATGAAGTGCTTTGAGAGACTGGTCAGAGACTTCATCATTACATCACTTCCAGACACACTGGATCCACTACAGTTTGCATACAGGCATAACCGCTCCACGGAGGATGCCATCTCACACCTCCTCCACACCACAACAAGTCACCTGGACTGCAGAAAAGGGAATTGTGTAAAAATGCTGTTTGTGGACTACAGTTCAGCGTTTAACACCATAATTCCCTCCACACTCACCTCCAAGTTGGAGGTCCTTGGTCTCAGCACATACTTGTGCCAATGGATCTCCAGCTTCCTTAAGGACAGACAGCAAGCCCCCCTGCTGTACTCACTGTACACTTATGACTGTGTGGTCACTTCCAACTCCACCACCATCATCAAGTTTGCTGATGACACTGTTGTGTTGGGCCTGATCTCAGACAACGACGAGACGGCCTACATACAGGAGATTGAGAACCTGGAGAGTTGGTGCAGGTGAATAGTCTACACCTGAACATCAGCAAAACTAAGGAGCTGATAGTGGACTTCAGTACGAAGCAGGAGCGGTCATACCAGCCGATCACGATCAACGGGACTCCAGTGGAGAGAGTGGACAGCTTCAGATACCTGGGTGTTCACATCACACAGGACTTGACTTGGTCCTGTCATACCAGCACCCTGGTGAAGAAGGCCAGGCACCGTCTGTACCATCTGAGACGCTTAAGGGACTTTAGACTTCCCTCTCGGGTGCTTAAGACTTTTTACACCTGCACCATCGAGAGCGTCCTGACGGGCAGCATCACTTCCTGGTTCGGGAACTGCACTATGCAGGACAGACGAGCCCTCCAGAGGGTGGTGCGTTCAGCGGAACGTACCATCCACACCGAGCTCCCTGACCTGCAGGAGATCTACAGCAAGCGCTGCCTGACCAGGGCCAGGAAGATAGTGAAGGACCTCAGCCATCCCAACAATGGACTCTTTTCTCTGCTGCGTTCAGGGAGGCACTTCCGCTCCATGAAGGCGAACACAGAGAGAATGAGGAGGAGCTTCTTCCCGCAGGCCATTCGGAGTCTTAACCTCTCTCCACTCTAAGCACATCACCCCACACTTCCACTTTGCACATTTTCATTACAATCTGCACTAATTTGTAGAAGGTCATGTAAGGATAAATGAGTGGGACTTACATACCATTTGTCTTTAGTATTCCTTTACTCACTTATACACTTTACTGCACAGCACACGGACACTTTATCACTGACATACACTTTACTTTTTATAGAATCTATATAGAATCATATTCTATTTTTATTCTTCATATCTATTTTTATTATCATATCTATTTGTTATTTTATTGCTAGTTTATTTCTATATATATAGGTTCAGGATCTGCCCAGCTGCCAAAGACAGACAAGTCATCAGCTGGTGTTCAGTGCCAGGCCTGTTTGCAAAGAGCACAAACCTGTAGTTGTCATTTGTGAGGCCTGTAAGCACTGAGATGGCAGTTTGAGATGGTGCTGTACCTGTGTAATTTTATTTAGTTAGTTCTATTTTCATCTGTGAAAGCAATTCTGATGAAATGTAAAAAAGGCAAAAATTGTGACTAACAATCATGATTTAATTTTTTGAGCAAAATAATCACGATTAATCGTTTAACCATTAAATAATAAATAATAGGACTGAAAATATAGACCATGAAGGTAACAGACCATGGAAATATGGTTTTGGACTCAAACCTGAGATCAAATCCAAGACCACAGTTGTATGGTCTTTGTCTTGTCACAGACTCGGGAGCATGTGGACTCAGTTTTGACTCAGACTTGACACTCTTCTGTCCTCGGTCTTTATTCCGACTTGAATGAGCTAGTCTCAGTTACACTGTTGGCTTCAGGAACAGGGTTGAGAACAGCTAGATGGGCATTTTTGACCAATTGTGTCGTGTCTCAGATGAAGCAGAGGGCTGGAAACATGTCAGCATGACATCTCTCATTTTTACATGCAAGCGCTCTGGTCCCTTCTGGTGTTTTTTTTTTCTTTTTCATTTTTGGAGCTTGACAGCCAGCATTTCCACTCACTTGATGGCAGAATTTTAATCTTTGAGTACATTAGTAAGGTTTTGGCTTATTAGTACGCAGAGAAAATAACAGTGTTAATTTGTATCCCATTAGATGTTCATTTGTTGGCATGTTGTCAACAGTAAAATTAAACTCATCATAATGGAACAACCATCAAGCTAAGTTGAACATGACCACAGCCCTCAGTTTAATGAAAATACTTTATATTACTCTTGAACAGAGTGTGATTGTGGTAAATCTAGTCATACCACCCTAAAATAATCCTTTTATGCTTCAGCGCTAGTAGTAGAGCATCAATCGGACAAACATCTTGGGTTTGATTCCCATTAAACCCAACTGACAAAAATATACCTGGTTACCAAATGAATATCATACCAAATATGAACAACAAAATAACTTACAAACTATTTTTTGAGTATTTATGTGTATGTTTACATGCTAGCATACATGCTAGTTCTTTCATTCCATTCTAAGCTCAGTTTACTCCCACTGAAAGCAACTTCCTGTCACTAGCAAGGCTACAGCGAGTTTATGTTTGAATCATAAAGCTGTCCATCAAACAGGACACAGAAGAGCTCAGCTACCTCTCCAACACTCATAATGGCCTCACAGAACCCATAATGACACCCCAGTTATTTCTACCGCAAAACCAAGGACAGTAAAATTAAATTGAGAAGGTTATATTTTGGCCTGACAGGATGACTGAGGAAGTCAGGACAGGCGAAAGAATAAAACACTCGCTGAACTCGTTTCAGCTTTTCCCCCGAGCGCGCGTGTATCAACTTTCAGGCCGTGAGCCAGATCAGATATATGTACAAGCGGCTCTTCTTCTTGTGTCGCTTGTTAAATATCCTCCAAACAAATTATGTTGCACTCCTCAAGGAGAGGGGAAAAAAAAGTTGGGCTCGCTCGGCTGTGGCGACGAGATAATAGTAATAAGAATTTGGATGAGCATATTGCTGTGGAGAGTACGGGATAGGGGAACAATAGCTGGAGCCTGTCTGGAGCGACGCTGCCATGTAAACAACACAAGAGAACCTGATCCATGAAAGCGGCAGACGCTGATGTCTCTATTCAATCTGAGGTGAATAAAAACAAAACTGATTAATTATGGTGCTTTGGGTAAATGCCACGTGCAAAAGGGAATCAAAATTTGAACACTTCCAAAAACTGTACACTTATCTGTGCAGATATACAAATCGTATTATGTAAGGATGAAGATTTCTGAACAGTCCAGTTAATTTAATTAGAGAATAAATGACTTAATTAGACCAAATGGAATGAGAGAAAAAATATGCTTCTTTCAGATTCATTTTCTAAATTAAGAGTCTTATAAATGTCTAAATTAATTTTTGTCCTGCTCCCTGATTTTGTCTTTATGAATGATTAGGTCCAAATGAATATTTTATGTTATGAAAATGGGACCGATTGCTTTAAATGTAAAGCTCATAAAGAAATAATTAATTGGCAGCGTGTCCATTTTTCACAAACGCGCTGCCATATGAACCTCATGGGTATCATCAGTACAGATATAAATATCTGCTTGTTTGCATTTTCCTACTGAATGAAATCTTGCCAAAATATGCTTGATGTAAAAATAAATTAGATATTTTCCATTTAAAATGATGAATTATGGTTTAAATTAGCAGACACACACGTGGTCAGCTTTGATAAAATGTAAAAAAAAAAAAAAAAGTCAGTCACCATTTAATATTGTTAACAAAATGTGTTTAAATTAAATTCCATACTTCGAAGAAGGTAGGCCTAATATCAAAATTCTTTATAAACAATACAGTGTGATTAGTAAAGAAAATAGTCCAAAACAAAACAAAACAAAACACAAACAACTTTATTATTATTATTTAGGAATATGGGCTACATTAGTTGTGCTATATGTTTTTGATTTATTGAAGAAAAAAAGCATGCCTCAAAAATCAGATTACATTGGTTGTGTTGTCCATTTTTTTGGTAGCCTGCAAGAATTCAATAGAAAGATGTTTCTTCCCTTTTTATTTTTTTATTTTTTTTTGTGGTACAGTCTTTTCGTCTTTTTGCAGAAAAGGAAACACTGAAACAGGAGAAATGTTAACGTTAAGCAAATGTTCATTTTAAAAATTAACAACAGGACCCAAGCTATGCAGCTGAGTGAGTTATATTGATCTTGTGATTTTAAGAATCAGCTTTGGGATTGTTCAAATAAAGATCCCATTGTGATCTAATCGATAAATCTTTTTTACTCTGATCAAGCGAAACTACATGTGAGGTAACTAATAAATAAACCGTAACAATTTTTTAAACTGAAAGAACTGTTTTATTTCTCTTGACCTTTCAAATAAAATCATCCCGTCTGCTTTACATTTGTCAGATGGAGATACGACATGGCGAAACTATCCATTCTCATCACTCATGACTGAGCCATCAGAGATCTCCAGCCCTGCATCAGTAACGGTATGAAAGTTTCTGCAGGATCAGAGATAGCACCTCTATCATAACTGTCCTGTGGTCATGGATTTCAGGAGTAATCTCACAAATACCATGCAGAGCATGTCCATCCTGATGAAACGGAGTGATAGTTATCTGCCTTTATCTGCCTGACTTTTTGCAGGCAGGAGAAAAAAGCTGTTGGTTCTGTATGGCTTTCTTTTTCAATGCTGTACTCCATACGGTAATATGCAGAAGGCAAAGCTCTAACGTAGACCCATTTTGAAGAGCAAAATAATAGTTCAGGCTGGAAAAATCGGACCAGCATACACCTCAAGGTATTCAAAGGCCCTCATATTGAACTCACACTGCTTTCTTTCTTCTGTTAAACACAACATATAAAATATAAGACAAACAGAAATTTAAGCCCTCCGTCATATCAAATCATTGATCAACAAACGCATGCACAGAACTTTGATGAACAATGAACTTTAATGTTAGCTGGTGTTTGAGGTTCCTGTCAGCAAAGGCACATTAAATTGATCAAATGTGACATTGATATAATGCTACAAAAGATTTATATTTCAAATAAATGATGTTCTTTTGAAATGTCTTTAAAAATCCATAAAACATATTAAGTAGCACAACCATTTTCAACAGCGGTAATATTAAGAAACGTTTAATGATGTTTGATGATTTCTGAAGGATCATGTGACACTGACGACTGGAGTAATGGCTTCTGAACATTTTGTTTTGCCATCACAGGAATAAATTACATTTAAAATATATTCAAATAGAAAGCATTTCTTTTCACTTGTCTATTGATTTAAACTTAAAACAAAATAACAGGGGATTCATGCATGTAAACACATGCATGCTTTTAAACACACTAATTCATAAGTAACATTAAATTATTTTCACCAAATGACCCTACCATCTGCATCTTGCAGCAGAAATACACAAAGACTTTTAAATCAAATATGTCTCCCCATTCTTGTGTTTTGACAAACAGCTGAATCTCTTGGCCATGTCTGTGTGCAATCTAATCAGATTGGCTGATTAGATACTTGCTTTATCCAGCAGGTGGACAGCTGCCCTTCATAAAGCAGTCCATGAGTACCAACAAACAAAAAAGCGAAAGGAGAGAGAAAGAACAAGAATGAAGTGAGTTCTGAAAGTGAATTGGCTCAGTGCATCTGCCTCATTAACCTCATCATTATTAAGACACACCAGGGAATAATAAAACTAGAATTCAATATTGAACTTCTGTTTCATTATTCACATGCTTCCATCTATTGCTTTTATTATCCTAAAAACCAAGACGCTCACTGTGCAGTCAGCTTGTAAACAGCAATCAAATTGTGATATGATCCAATTTCCTAGACATTTCATGTGGAAATGGGTTATAAACTATAAAATGTACTGGATATGGAAATGGTGGTCCTGATTTAGACCTTTTTTTATGGTTTCTTGTCATTCAGGCTTTTGGGTGTAAACATACAGACCTGATTGTTACATCCATATAGACATTCTTTTGAGGACATTCACTGTTGAACGCTGGAGTTTAGGGGGCACTGAAGTACTCATATATAGCAGATGAGCTTGTCATGTCATCATATTCCTTCTGACGGAGCTTCCTCATGACACATCTGAAGAGCAGAAAAACCAAAGGTAGTTCAGCCAAAAAAAAATAATAATAATAAAATAAATAAATAAATACATTAATAAATAAATATGTTTTATACAATGTTAAATACATTTGCAATTATATAATATCTTTAATTTGCACATTTATTTATTGAGCAAAATTGTTAATGCTGTAAGACTATTATTTTTAATAATCACCAAGAAACACTTTTTGGAACACACAGCACATTTGTAGACTGGATGCAACAAGATTGACAGGCATTATCACATTGACTCACCAAGTATCAAGATCAATATTATAGATATCAATATTAATACTAATATTTGTATTAAATGTAAAGGTTTTTTTTTTATTATTTCAGGATAAAGTTCATTCTTAACGTCAAACAGGCCTAAAGTGCACTTTTTTGTAGACCATGTCATTTTGCAAACATACAATCTGTCAACCAATAATAAATGACACATTTACCATCTTTTTATTTTTTTAATTGTTTTTGCGTTTACACTTATTATGCATTAATGTTCATGCCAGATGAATGATAACATCATTAAACAAAAAAGATGAAAATATGTTTCAAGATCGATCCACCAATCTCCGAATCAGACTTCTGACAAATAGCACAGGATGAGAAGCTCTTGTTAGAAAGCCAGTCAAAAAGAATATGCTAGAGCAATCTAGTTACATTTGTTGAGCGTTTTGCTGTCTGTTTACCTCAACGTTTAAATTATCATTACCATAGAAAATTACTGCTCTGTTGCATAGAACATTTGCTAGACAGTGCAGTCTGATGATAATTGTCAGTATAATGTATTTTATTGTAACTGTGCAGTGCTAAGTGCTGAGCCTCTGTTGGTGCTTTTGAACATTGTCAGATCTGTAATTATCCACACAGGCAAAACCTCTCAACGTAACATTCTCTACTTTCAAACGGCCAATATACTTTCCCTATTCTCTCCTGTGCAATCTGCATAAAAGGTATAATGGTGAAAATACTCTTCTTAAAGTGCTTTTCTACAATTGCAGCATTGCTAAGCTTTTCATGGAGAGAACGGCAATGAAAGAGGTATTCGTTCAAAAACAGCATTTTGCAGTATATGTAATGAATAGCAATAAAGTGAATAGTGAATTAAAGTCATGTACATATCAGGAAAGAATTCACTTAATTCACTTTAAGATTGAAGATAAGAACATAAAAAAAGAAAAAAAAACTTTCAAGGGGTCAAGCTTTGGCTAGTTAGCATAGCCTGTCAGCAGAAGCTGTAACTACTCTCTTTGTAGGCAAAATGCATCTTTCTCCAATAAAGTGTATATATATTTAAGGCTGTATACATTTTACATTGCTTGAATACTCAAGTGCATAGTTCTTTGGAACTGCTGCTGCAAAAACACACCCCTGTCGCTCTATGCTGTGTGTGTGTGTGTGTGTGCGCGTGTATGAGCCCAGTCATCTCCTTTGATAAAGGTCAGGTCTGGCCATGATGGATGACTGCTGCCGCTGCTTTAATTTGAAATAAAGAGCAATAAAGGGGAGGCCTGCGCTGGTGGCGAACAGAGTCATGATGAAGGAGTCGTTAGTTAAGCAAAGGTCGCTGGCTCCTCCTACAAAACCGACAGACCTTGTCAGGAGTGTGGAGATCACATGATGTAAAAGAGAGGGGAAAATGGGGAAGTGGATAGAGAGATGAAGGGTAAAAAGAGAGGATGAGGAAATAATACACATCGAGAAAGTTATAGTTTAAAATATCTTCTGTACTGTGGAAGAACCATGATGCATGGATATCAGATAGTAATCGCTAACCTTGTTTCTCAGATATATGCTGTTTCTGAGTGATTAAAATTTATATACAACAGTATTTACATGATACTTACGATTTAATTAAATTTGCTTGGTCATCCAAAAAAGTAAGTTCTGCTATCATTTACGTACATACCCTTATGTCAATCAGCATGGCTTTCTTAAAACACACAAAAAAAAGAAAATTGATGACTAGACCAGTAGCTCTTGTCAATTTTCAGTTCAACTAAATGACTAAACATGACTAAATGTGACTACAATTACTGGTAGCATTGCTTTGGTATTGTTTTGAAAGTCAAAGTCAAGTTCATTAGAACTCCATCGAAAAGAAATACCAATAAATTCTTCATGATTTCTCTCTCTCGTAATTCAGTTCAAGTCAGTTAAATTCAATATGCGCTTTACTGGCATGGCAATTGTTACAAAGAATTGCCAAAGCATAGTGTGTACATTACTCACACTTTAGTTTGGGGACCAATTATCACTATTAACTAGTTATTAACTCTTAATTTGCTGCTTATTAATAGTTAGTAATGTATTTGTTAAGTTTAGAAATTGGGTAGGATTAAGGAATCTAGCATGCAGAATAAGGCATTAATATGTGCTTTATAAGTGGTAATAAACAGCCAATATGCTAGTAATATGCATGCTAATAAGAATCTAGTAAATAGTGAGAATTGGTCCCTAAACTAAAGTGTTACCATGATTTTCATTTTGAGCGATCCATTCCAATAACATGGCACCTGTCCCAAAATGCAGACATTATCTTGGCATAATGTCCATAACAATCACAGCAATGCATGGTACTTTTTCACATTAGTGTAGACATGCCTAAAATAGTGTAACATTAAAAAAGTGGACAGAAGTCCAAAAAAGGAAAGAGAAAAAAGGAAACAGGTATACGAAAAGAGATACATATAAATACTGCAAAAAAGAGGTGCAGAAAGGTAAATTTGTAGAAAAATGCAAGACTACACAAGATCTCTCCCATGGGATTCCTGTTTATCAGTCATGACACTGCAGTGGATTTGCATGCAAGGGCAAAGGAAGCAAGATAAAGCTGACATGGAGACAGGCTCTCCCTGAGGACCCTGGGACAGGCTGTGTTAACATGCAGTCAGTGAGACCCAATGTCACCCGAGAGCACCTGAGACACTGAGCTCTGCAGACAAGGGTTCTCGCTTTCTTACAGAGCCCTGGCATTACAGTGACACTCATTTAAGGTTCCCAGCACTTTAGAGAAAAGTTACAAAGAGAACTACTCCAGAACACCCTCTCTTTAATGCACATGGTTCAGACTCTCCTTTCTGACCTTACTCTGGTTATACTTTAGTAAGCATTCTGTAATGGCAGTCTGTATTCTTATCAGTCTCAACTGCATTATCAAGATTGGTGCTCACTCTTCTATTCAGAGAGATTGGCTACTGGAGTGGACAAGTGCCCACCAAAAGCAGCTGAAAGGGAAAGGAAGAACACTCAGGACACAACTCCCTTATTATGTTGTCTAAGGTCAGTCTGTCTGGCCTAAAACATATGCAAGTATGTTAACACTGACACTTTTAGCTATGCGAGCTCAATTTACAGTAGTAACTAAAACCAACATATTTATTTTATTCAGTACACTATGAACTTAAAAGGATTTATAAACATATGTATGCCACTAAAATTGTTAATTTGTAAAATGTATACATTTTGAATGCTATCAATATGTAAATTATGAATGTTTCAGTGTCTCTCATACAACATAAATAAATAAATGTACAAAAAGGCCAAAAAATACATGCTAAAATATGTTTTAAAACATTTTTGCGTGAATATATTTTCTACCTGTCATGAATCTGGTCTATGAACTTCCATGAACTCCCCACCAGAGGTCCCTCGCTCACCACATGGACTCTTGCACCACACTAACTTTTGTACGCCACCTCAGACTACTATTCCCATCATCCATTGCACTGACGACACACAGCTGATTGCTCTGATCACACACCCTACATAAACCATTGACTTCCTCTTCCTCTCTGCCGAGTATTGTATTGCGTTTATCACTCCCCTAGTGTTAGCTGCCTTACCGAGCCATTCTGTGTTTTTCTGTTTAGTTCCAGTATTGTTCTGCATTTATAACTCTCCTAGTTCTAGCTGCGATACAGAACCCACTTTGTTTTTGTAGTCTTGCCTTGTGTGTTTTTCTAGTGTTTTGATTCTTGCCCGTGTTTCCTGGATTTACCCTTTGTATGGAATTATTTTTGTGTCAATAAAAATGAACATAACTTTATAAAAACAAACGTAACTTTTCCAGAAACGATCAAAAATATGCCATTACAAAAGAAGAAAAACACAATGAAAATGAAAAAAAAAATAACTCAGTCGCACAAATGTAACATGCTCTTCAAATAGGCTTAATTCTTTGTTAATGATTTTCATAGATTCGTTTTCGCAAATCGTGGATTCTGAATGCGTTGCTACAGATTTCGCTTACGCTTCGCAAATTTTCATTTGCTGTTTTGGCACAAACCTCTCGTGGGGGCGGGCTTAACAGCGATCCACTCTGATTGGCTAGTGAGCTTTTTATGGACAGCTGCTCTCTGACCTGGAAGTACAGACGTCAGTGGCGCGCATATTGGAAAGCTGCCGCGGTGATTTGTGTGCTATACGTTGTGCCAAAGACTATAGAATACCTAAGACATGTCACTCGTATTGTTTTGAATGGGGAAAAATGCAACGCCCCACCTTCTGAATGAAAGAACCAATCGTTAATCAGTAAAGTCAGCGCGTCACTGCAGCTGCCGTTAGAAGTCCCGGTTGCTATAGAAACAGTCAGCGCTCTGAGACGCGCGCTCAGGACTGCGCATGCGCACTGGCTGATCTAGCCTGAGAAATAAGCTTTTTATAACGCTATTTGAGCAAATGAAACAACATTTATGACACAGTTGTTGTCCGATTTCATTGGTAATTTCAGATATTAAATTTAATCGTAAGCTTAGAGAACCGTTTTGGAGAATTTGAAGGTTCCCCATACAAAGAGATAGGAGCTGCACTTGGATGCCTGAGAGGCGTTTCAAAGATGGCCGCCGAGTGACAGGACTTGTCTTAAAGAGACTTTGGTCGTGCTTGGTTTATATTATTATTAAGATGAGCTCTCAGGAGAGACACGGAGCGGCATCATCGTCCTCCTCAGCTTTCTGAGGAGGACGATGATGCCGCTCCGTGCTTCCAGGTCAGAGAGCAGCTGTCCATCAAAAGCTCACTAGCCAATCAGAGTGGATCGCTGTTAAGCCCGCCCCCACGAGAGGTTTGTGCCAAAACAGCAAACGAAAATTTGCGAAACGTAAGCGAAATCTGTAGCAACGCATTCAGAATCCACGATTTGCGAAAACGAATCTATGAAAATCATTAACAAAGAATTAAGCCTATTTGAAGAGCATGTTACATTTGTGCGACTGAGTTAATTTTTTTCATTTTCATTGTGTTTTTCTTCTTTTGTAATGGCATATTTTTGATCGTTTCTGGAAAAGTTACATTTGTTTTTATAAAGTTATGTTCATTTTTATAAAGTTATGTTCATTTTTATTGACACAAAAATAATTCCATACCCTTTGCCTTGCCGTTCGGACTCTGTTTGCACCTCTCTTGGACTACTGCTCGTATACCTGGATTATCTCTCTGCCTTGCCCTGTTGGATATTGCTCGCCGATCATCGACTCTCGCTAGCCCTAGGATTGGTCTGTATTTTGCCCATACCATACCTGTTTGCCATTGTTTGTTTATAAATAAAAGCTTGCACTTGGATCCGCACGTCTCGCATCTTGTTCGCCCCGTTACACTACCAATATATATTTTTCAGCCATTTTTTTATACATATATTTTTGAAAATATATTTAGGCAAATACATTTTGAAACATTTTATCAAGTATTTGTATGGCCTTTTTTTTGTATATTTTGAAACAAAATAAATGTATTTTTTTATAAATGGCCAAGCATTTGTGACAACAGTTCTGTACACGCGCACAATATGTTACAGGCTTAATGGTGCTTTGAAGTTCTTTTGGAAAGTGTGAATTTACACCATCAAGTCACTTTGCTGAAAGAGAGAAGATGGCAATAATAAAAAAAAAAAAATGTAAATTAAAAAAAATTCAGAATTGAAGGTGAAGCTGCTCACCATCAATTTTACCACATTTGTGGAGCACTAGTAAAAATGCATCCAACATGTTACGCAACCAACTCAGAAACTCTGGGCTTAAAGAAAATGTCCCATTAGTACCTATGACCTAGTATTGGTGTTTATGTGTTCAAATCATAAATGCAATCTTTCCAACATGATTTGTGAATGCACCATAAATCTGTACTATGCATCTGTTAGCATTTTGTTGCAGAAATTTGCACAATGCAGTTAGTCTAAAATCATCTCAGTTCATCACTATGGAGGAAACATGAAATTACCAAAAGCCTCATGCTGGTTAATAAGTTGGCTAGTTCACCCTTTGGTGACAACTTGATCAATTTGGCACACCATGGCTAATGGCTGTCATCAAATGAGACTGGTTTTCAGAAATGGTTATCTCAGTGGAGTCCAATTTATTTGCTGTCATCTTTTAACCACGCCACTTGGCATAGATGCATCAGCCGCCACCACTCCGGTGAGGTAGCCCTCCATTAGCAATGTTAATCAAACGATGATGCAAAGCCGAGGAAGTCGCCATTCAATTTAGCATGCAGAAGCTAATGGCTTCCGATACCAACCAGGGCCTGATGGATTGGTCAGATGTGGTAATTTAGACACTGGATGAAATGAAGGAAGGATTTTTAGTGCTTTTATTTGCAGGAAGGTAAAAATGATTGAGGGCGTCCTTATTTAGCCTTAAAGCTTTTGTAATTGGAATCAATGAGGTGCATCCATCAGTATTATGTAAAATAAATATTCTGTGTCACATGGCGTTGGCACTTTCATTTTTCCCCCTACTGTCAAAACAATGTTGAAGAAAGGCGAATCGATATTTACATTCAGAATTGAAGTATTCTGTTTGTCGTAACATGACATAATTTATGTATTATGTGTACACATTTAATGGTTAGGCTGCACTTCAACTACACAATCTCAGAAAAAACAAACAAAAAAAACACTGAATGATTCAGTATATGTGTGCATGCATACGTTCATGACCATGGCCATATGAGTGTGTATGCGTGTGTGGCTCAGATAAAAGTGCTATTTCCAGATTATTTGCATGTCTAGACGATGATCGTGTCAGATGATTTGAATGCATTGATACATTGACATCTATTTGGATGCAATTTTCCTATCACTCTGAAAACCCTGAAGAACGCGAGATAGAGGAATGAGCCAGCTGTTGACTACCCAGGCTAGTCATATCATCACATCTTTCTCATTTGTTAAGAGGAGATTACATCTTTCTGCTCAGTCAGCTGCCAAACATGAAAAATATCTTTAGGAAATGTGCAGCAATGTGTGTGTGAATGTTTAAATGGTCATTCCTATGTAACTTTCTCAATAAAATTGTGGAAGTATTTAACAGAACAAATCTGTCTTCTCCACACTTTGTAATCTGTCCACCACATCAGAATCAGAATCAGAAAGAGCTTTTATTGCCAAGTACGCTTGCGCATACAAGGAATTTGTTTTAGTGTCATAAGTTTCCAGTTCAGAGAGACAACAAGTATGTAAATATAAATAAACAAAAAAATTAAAAAGAAAGAAATTGAAACAAATGATTGTATATACAGTTGTGCAATAGATGATAGAATGGGATAGAATAGAAGGGGATACAGGGATGTACAAGGATGGAGATGGTAGCAAATAAATATAAGGTTATTGCACATTGTTATTGCATAATGGGTGGGGGGTTAACTCATAAGTTGGATTGCCTGGGGGAAGAAACTGTTCTTGTGCCTTGTGCCTGTTCTTGGAGGGTGGGCAGGGGGGCACATTGGACAAGCATTAAATATTACACAATATAAAAATGCATTTAATGCACCTTAATGCATTTGGATTTTAGGTCACAGTTATATTGTATATTTTGAGGAAAAAAAGGGGGCCAAGCACCGAACCCTAATGTACACCCATATGGATAATTGATCCAATTTAGATGCAAAGACATAAGGTAACGTTCAAATACATTTGCATTTTATTTTAATGTGAAATACATACTTTTTTTGTTGTTCTTTTAACTTTTTGAACTTTTTCTGAAATGCAACCAGTACTGATTTCATATTTGACATTTCCTTCTGAATACATTTGCATGAGCAATATTCAAACCATTCGGGAAGGGGCAATGAATTCCTGCTACCTCCCTCAACAGCCTCAGACTGACACACCTACACTTAAGAGCCACATTATGTAGTATAATATAAGCCAGTGACTTACTAATGGATATACATTTCTAGGTTTTCAAAACTGAAAATTCAGCCATAAAACCTGGTTGGAATAAAAGTGTAAAGGGTTAAAGCTTCAAAGACCTTTGAAATGTGGTTCAAGAGACCCTTACAAATGTGTATGTGTGTGTGGACTGTGTGCAATGCCTACAGCAGTGGAAGTAATGCATCATTATAGGACAGAAACCAAGGATGACCAAAGGCCAAATACAGCATAACCACAGGCATCTCAAAAGAAATGCATTGCAACAGCCAGAGCAGAACTCCTGCTGGGTTTGGCAACCCTTACAATGACTTTGATCGAAAACATGTAATAGAAACACAAACAATCTCATAGCTGTTCTTATTGCCATCATTACACACTATCAGAATGCATAGACAGTGATTGAGAGCTAAAAATAAAAGCGGTTTACTTAAAGCTGTGCTCTATCAATCTTCCCCTATTATTATTTTGTCCATCTCATCTCATCCTCTTCTCCACAAACGGCTACTGTTGCAGTCCCATCAGCTTGCCATTCATTTACATGCACAATTATAGGGAAGGAGCTCACTAAAAAGATTAATGCAAATTGTAATTAACAGTAATGGCTGTGAATAGGCATTTATGAGACCTAAATTGAATCTTATAACCTTACTGCTAAAGATTTTTAAAAGGAGGAGACCTCTGGACAGGCATATCATTTAGTATGGATGAACTATGTGGCATGATGGATGAATGAAGGCCTGATTTTGCAGGATTTATAATAAAATAGCTTTCTGACATCTATAGGCCTATTCCAGGGCTGTCCAAACTCGGTCCTGGAGGGCCGGTGTCCTGCAAAGTTTAGCTCCAACCCTAATGAAACACACCTGAAGCAGCTAATCAAGGTCTTACTAGGCATACTAGAAGCTTCCATGCAGGTGTGTTGAGGCAAGTTGGAGCTAAACTCTGCAGGACACCGGCGCTCCAGGACCGAGTTTGGACAGCCCTGGCCTATTCAGACAAGTTGTTCAGTCAAAATACATTCCTATGGGTTCTTTTGGATTAAAGGAACCACATTCACTACTGTTCAAAATGTTTTGGTCAGTGAGGATTTTTTTGAATTTTTTCAGCACGGATGCATTAAATTGCTAAAAAGTGAATGTAAAGATTTACATTGTTACAGATCATCCTATTTTAAATAAATGTGGCTCTTTTGAACTTTCTTTTTCTTTTCTTTTTTCTTTTTTATAATTTTAATAACGATAAAATTTTACTTGAGCACCAAATCAGCTTATTATCAAGGATAATGTGTGACTGAAGACTGGAGTAATGGCTGCTGAAAATTCAGCTTTGCCATCACAGGAATAAATTACATAAAACAAAATAATCAAAAAAGAAAACCATTACTGTATTTAAACTGTGATGTTATTTCACAATATTGCAATTTCGAATGTATTTTTGATAAAACAAATGCACCCTTCATTTGAAATCAAATCTTAGAGACCCAAAACGTTTCAATGGTAAGTATACTGTCATATGGATTTTTAGCTTTAGAGTGCTTGTGTTTTTTACTACTGGCAGAGCATTTTCATTTATATATGTATACGACAGGATTTATGACATAGTCAGAGCCTGTTTAGTGCTTAGAGCTCTCAGTGCCAACCTCTACATTCTGTTCCATCACACTAAACAGCAAAGCTTGAGATTATCCAGAAGCCAAAACCAAATATCCAGCTATTGTTAGAGGCCTAAGCTATGCAAATCTTCTTTGAAACCCATGTGCATAGTAGATATGAAATCCTATTTGAGTTAAATTAAAATTCAATCATGTAAATTTCAATCATGATCTAGAATAAGGTGAGGAGATAGATGATTGGCTAAAAAGATATCAGATAATTTATTTAATTGGCCAATCAGAATGCTTGAAGACATTGAGCACTGACAGTTATTATGTCTCATCTATACATGCCTATTTTAGGGTCAAATATGGTCTTGATGTTGTAGATATATATTTTGGGTTTCTATAAAAATATACATTGGGATAAGATTATCTTCTTGTGAAATTTTGCCTTAAGATTTATGTTACCTTGAAAAAAGGAACTGTGAAAGGAATCCTTCATAAACATGAGATATTTTTCTCTATAGCAAAACCCCCTTTTCACACAACTGATCATCTGGGCATTAATAATAGAGGCTCATTGTGGCCTCATGCATGTCTGAAGGATTAAACTCGCTCAGGATTTACTCAAGAATGGATCTCAATGAGTTGGGGGGGGGGGGGTCTTATTCACACAGTGGAAGACAAAGAAAAGGAGAGACACTGGGGGGAGAAGTAGAGAGAGAATGTGTGAAATCCCAGATATTTAACTGACTTTCAAGCATCATAATCAATGACTTTGAAAATAAAAATAGAAAAAGGAAGGAATTATGAAAATACCTGAAATATTATTACCTCAGGATATTTATACACACACACACACACACACACACACACACACACACATAGGTCATATATATATAAATTAGTGCTGTCAAGCAATTAATCACATCCACAATAAAAGTTTTTGTTTACATAATATATGAGTGTGTACTGTGTATATTTATTCTGCATATAGAAATGTGAACACATGCATGCATATATTTAAGAAAAAAAAAAAAGGTTATGTATTTATATTAAACATAATTATAATAACAAATACACACAGTATTTTCAGATTCAAATTTATTCCAGGAATACATGGCCTCTCGGCCCATAGTTCCACAAAATCATAATAACATGGCAGATAATCTTTTCTTCATTCTAAGATAATATACAATGCCAATCTCCATGCATACCCCGAATCACAACCACTTGACACATCAATACAACCATCACCAACAAGCACAAGATCACCTAAGTATTTCTCACGCAAATCCTCATACAAGGAACAATCATTAAAAAAAAAAAATGCTTTTCATCTTCTATCACAGAAATATTTGATGTTAATTTACAATAACTACAGATTCTCTCTACAATTGGTGTATTACTCCATCTGCCTGTTTCTATAGCAAGATGATGCCTTACACACAGTATATATATAGTATTTATAATATGAATGCATTTTTCTGTATGCATAACTACTACACTTGTCAACATATGCAGGTTAGTCAGAGCACACATTGTGAGATGCTATATCCCATATAGATAAGTATATATACATTGTATACACCTATAATATGCCTTTTCGAAATGTATGCCATTGGTTTCATTTATGAACAGATTATTTATCCATTCAGTTTTTTTTTCTTTATTCATTTTTTAAATCAAAATTTAATTTTCTTTATTCATTTTTTTAAATAAAAAAACTCTATCTTCCAGTCATAAAAGTTTTGTCTGTGGTGACATATGTCAGACTTCTCCAATCATGAGTCCAGTCAATCTGCTTAAAACCTGTCCCCACTTCTTCTTTTTTTTTTTTCTTTTTTTTTACAATCAACTGCAAGCTTGCTTTGCCTCCATCCATTCAACAACCAATAGATAGAACAAAGTTCCTACTTCTTTTTAAAGCATTTTTAAGCTGATAAACGGTTCAATACAACTAATATTTAAATGAAATATAATATATTTTACAGCACTTTGAATTTACCCCATTCCTAAATCAATAAATATATGCCCTTGTTTGTAATTGCATTTTTGTTCTTTTTTGATAGTTTGGTCTGACTTTTGTGTCTGTTATTGTAAAAGCTTTGAATTCAGGGAAAACAAATGAAACATTACCTGACAATACTGTTCTTAATCTCCTCCTGTCCACTGTACATTAAATAGCATCTCGAGCAATAAAACCTCCCCCTTTTTCAATTTAATCATAGTGGGAAAAACAAATTAAATAGCAGTGATAGAGCAGTAAATTTCTTATACGAGCTGTCAGACGTCCAATCCCGCATGTGCGTCTGTACACTTATTTGTGTGCACACGAGCATGGAGTGGGCTGGTCTCTTTTGGACGAACCGAGGGTGTGACAGTTTAGGTGGCCAGACAATGTTGCTCTGATGAGGTGACAGACGGCCACTCGTGAACCCAAGGGGGTGGATGACATCAGTATTCACTCATAGCTTCACGATCCCAGATGACCTTCCCCTCTCAACTCGAGCCACACCTCTCCCGGGCCGCCCCTTCCTCTACAGGCACTGCGGGAGGTGCGCGCATGTTCCCTTGAATGAAGTTATTGATGGCTTTATCATCCTTTCGGCTCCTGCACTGCTTCAGTAGTGCATTTACAGGTATAATACTGACAAGGAGTATGATAATGGCCATCGCTGATCATACACATCTTTTCAACCTTCACAGCACAGAATAAATTGCTTTTCACTTATTTATCCTGCATAATAGGCTCTGGGAATAAAACCAGGATGTGGCTGACTGTGAGCCACTGCCTGCATTAAACGTGATAATAAAGGTCGATATCTAAGACACAGAAAGAAAATAACAGTGGAAGCAGCTGCCTAGGGCCCAACGTGCTGGGGGGCCTGGTGTGATGGTCCATAATAAAAGACATCTAACATGAGCATGTTTAGCACGTTGTGGATGCTGGAGAGCTTTTGCTTGGCAGAAACAGGGTATGTCAAAGCCAAAGGCTTGTCATGATTTTTCAAGGATAATATTAGGAAGGAATTCGTACACAGGCTACAAGGGAAGCAAATAAGTCGCACAGAGTGAAAATATGAGCAGTTGATATGCATTATAAGCAGTAATAATGTTAAATATTATTTCAATTTCAAATAATCTCTATGTTTTTTTTTCTTTGTTTTCTTTTATGTTCAAAAAAGCATTACAATTGGACAACCTTTACATCTGTCTGTGGATTTTTGCAGAATATTTAACCAATGAAAGGTATTCATTGGTCCACTCCATTGGTTAACTCCATTGGGTACTCAAACTGTCAGTAAAACCTTGAAACTGTTACGCAGTTTGGACCACTTGTTTACAAGATAAGGGTAAAGTAAGAACTGTTTGTTTGAATGAGTACAGCAAAGGTGTAGGTTTGCTTTTGACATTGGTAAGGACATAAGGGCAGAGCCCTCCTAGGCTGGACGATTGTGTGTTGTGCATCTTTCAGCACAACATTTGTCTTTCTGTCTGTATACTTTATATAGAGAGTTAAAAAAAAGCCAGCCATTGATCATGCTTTACTCCACCCATATATTAAATGTGCGTCCTTGAAAGCGTTTTCTAACGTATTTACTTTAACTTATTAGGTAATATCAATAGTATGGCATATTTCAGATACGTCCAAAATAGCAAAAACATATATATATTTAATTGTTTGATCAAAGTTATTGCTAGGGACAATTTGGTACTGTAGTCACTGGATATTCTACATTCACTCACTGCTTCAAATGCATCTGATCTAATGGTGGATATAATACGAGTGTCTGACATTCTCTGAAATTTGCTGCTCAAAAACCTTGCAACTCCAATTTGAGCTTTATTTTGTGCAAGTGTCTCACTGTATTCAAAACCACAATATCAAGCAACACTGTGTTTAATTCTAAAAAAAAAGTGTTTATTTTTTTATTTTTTTTCCATTTCCTAAAAAGTAGTGCTTTTGGAGATACAAGGTTTCCGCCCGAGAGCGACGATATTTTAAAATGTAATTTATTTCTGTAATTTATACCAAATCCAAGTTTTTAGCAGTCATTAATTCTATCTTCAGTGTCACATGATCCTTCAGAAATCATTCTGATATGCTGATATGGTGCTCAAGTAACATTTCATATTATCCGAGCTGAAAAATTTTTGTGGAAAGCATGATTTTTTTTTTTCCAGCATTCAAAATAACTGCATTTATTTAAAATATATACTTGTAACAATTTAAAAATATTTACTGTTACTCTAGGTGAATGCATTCTTGTTGAACAGATGGATGGATAGATGGATGGATCTAAGGCTTTACAATGTAAGACTAATGTTGTCCAATGTAAGACTTGGAAAGGCCCATTTGGAGTGGGTTTGTGATCTGTGGCTGCTGGTTTTGCTTGACGGTTGTTGCATTTTTATCAGGCCTCGGGGCAGAGAGGAAATGAAATCTATTAACAGTATTTCACATCAGGTACAGTGCTTCCACCCCTCCAGCCAATGACACTGTGGCCCCTTGTGTGATTAGCACACAAAAAAACGACCTGCTTCCAGGGTCATAGGTCAAGGTTCAGAGGTTATACACACCAACCGTGCTTGGGCAGAAAGCTCAACAGCTGCACATCTGTATGTTTGTCATATGAAGATTGCCAATCACGGTAAAACAAACACTGGCTTTAGAAAACCACTAACAGGACATCGGTGGATCACGAGGGGAAATGGAGGCAAAGACAGTCACAAAGAAAAAAAACTAAAGAAAAAGGACAGAAAAAAAGATGTTGGCAAATTAAAAACCTTTTTCTATAGTTTTCCATGCACATAAAATCAAGAAGAAAAAAGAGAGAGAAAGAAAAAAGTACCATTTCTGCAAATCAAGTTCTATGTACAAAGAAAATAAAACAAAATTAGTCTGAATTATAATGAAAGCTTCCCATTACATAAACCATAGCAGATAATAATGTTGTTTTGCTTTGTTCAAAATGAGAGAAAATATGAAGGAGAAAAAGACCTAAGGGATTCCTGCACTGAATATCATTGAATACAATGATTAATAATTGAACATTGTAGAGTATTGATTTAAAGCAAGTCCATTCCCTGTGAAGCAGTGGGACACATGTTTTCATTAAAAGCTTTGCTGATTTAATAAAAAAACATAAACTTATCACTGAAATGCGCATTAAGGGACCCTTTAGGGAACTGATGCAGAAACAAATGTGTATTTATTTGTATAAATGTGTACATCTGATTTTTTTTCTCCCCTTGATGTATTAGATATGCATTAAGGGGATACAAAATTATTATTCCTAATATATTTTTGATTGTATAGAGGGTAATGTCATGTATTAGACAGCAACAACCAAGAAATCATATTCTATCATCCAGACTCCAGACATCCAGACTAGAGCAGGGACTTGTGTAAATGAAATGCATTGCTCTGCTTTCAGTGGCTGTCACTCTTCTGTTCTCCAGAGATGGATGTCTGCATTTACCACGTGTTAGTCAAATCATGCCTCTCACAGCAAGAGACTTTCTGAATATATGTGTATGAATTTGGAAATACATCAACATATAGGGAGCCCAAAGCTCTGTTCCAAAACCTTGTGAGCTGCCTTACTTTTAAAAGGCCATTCACACACATTCAAACACATTTTTTTGTGTGTGTGTTTAATAATGCAAGACACAAGGCAGTGGAATGAAAAAAAGCAAAGTCTAGAGATCCATACTATAGCTATCTATATATATATACAGTATATACAACTTCTTTTAGCCTGAGCGGCACATTTTAGAATGTCCATTGATGCATGATATGATGCAAAAGCATTACATGTGAACGTAGCAGTCAAACATGCCCATCTAGTGTATGCTTACACAGAAAAACAATAGACGAGCAGCACAGTTGAATGCAAACACACTTATATGACTTATATTCTACTAAGGCGGCAACTGTGTTACACAAACAGCCATTAGAAACTCTATTCACAATTATTTTCACTACATTCAATGTTAGCATGTTGCTAAGCTAAAATCATGACATAAGAATACATAGCACGCAGAAATATTGTGTTAAATAATCTGTTTAAACTGAAATAAACTGAATTTTGGCTAGCCTGCTTATAGCATTTACTGTAGTTTAGTTTATGTACAGTCTTCAAAAATAAAAAAAAAATAAAACAGAAAAAGTATAGACGATTTGCACTATGACAGTTTTTTGTCCAATCAAATGCTCTCTGGAATGAGATTGTTCTATCCACTAAAACCAGCTGCCACTGATAAGCAATAGTGAATCATGCACTGCTTTCGAAATCAAATACTGTACTTTTATATAGTATGTGAAAAAAGTATGCCAAAACCAGTGTTGGGGGTAACGCATTACAAGTAATGCGAGTTACATAATCAGATTACTTTTTTTTAAGTAACTAATAAAGTAATAAAGCATTACTTTTTGAATTTAGTATGACATATCTGCGTTACTTTTTCAAATAAGTAAGTTTTTTACTCCAGTTACTTTCCCTTAGTTCTCATGTATTGACTGACAGCTCTCATGTTGCTATGTTGAGAGAAATCAGGAGAGAATGCAGAGGCGTTGTGTGTGAAAATGATGTTACTCTAGTTCTAGACTAAATATGAACATGTATTTACTCATCTCACCTGCACAAAAACAGATTCAGTATTCCTCACATTCAATAAAATCAGTCAAATGCAAAATCAGAATATTATACAAACCTGCAATAATTAAATGTATTAAGACAAATATAATTGTTGCATTTTAATCCCATTTTGTAACCAATGTCTTTGCTACTGACCTTTGATGATCCAATTCAACCATACTAATAAGCTAAAATTACACATTTGTGTTTCATTTTTGTCATTGCTAAATAATGTGGAACTTTCTTCTCCTGCGTCATATTCTTAATGCAATTTGTTTGAATTTACGTGAATTTACATTTCCTTCAGCCTGAGGCAAATTAATTTCACTTTTGGTGTGAAAGGGCTTTTACATTTGTAAAAGAAGAATTTTTTTTATATTAAAAACAAACAAACCCTGCCCAGATTTCAAAAGTAACTCAAAAGTAACTTAACACATTACTTTCCATAAAAAGTAACTAATGTAAATAGTTATTTTTTTAGGGAGTAATGCAATATTGTAATGCATTACTTTTAAAAGTAACTTTCCCCAACACTGGCCAAAGCAGTAGTATGTCCGAATTCATAGTATTCGAAAAACATCAGGGGAAAAGTACCCAGATGACCTACTACTTCCACATTCTATGGACACTTTACCATCTCATGAGACCACAGGACAGGATGGTGATTGATTACATGACACTAACAACATGAATTTCATCCATACTATCCATATTCATACTACATAGAACTTTTATTTAGTGGTCACAAAGTAAGTTCAAATTCAAATGTCAAAACAATCAGACAGCATGCAATTTCAGGCACACAGATGGTTACTGTCTACAACATAACTGTCAATAAGGATTTTTATTTTGGCAAAATTAATTAATGAAAATGGGAATGAGGTAATTTTTTTAAAATAAAAAAAACAGGTGTACAAGGTCAAATTGCATTATTGGGTCAAAGGGTACAAATGCCATAAAAGTTAATTTTCACCTAGATGAAGCTGGGTCCATGTCACAGCAGTGCTGAAAACCATTAGGGGGTAAAGCACTTAAAATTTTCACAAGTCTATATGTGACTGAAATAATGTATTGTACTGTATTGTCAAAAACTGATGCCACAACCTGTACATTTCAATTTTTCCAACAACCACTGCTACTTAAAATCAATGAGAGATGGGTATGAAGCCGGGGGTTCTGTTTTATATTGAAAAAGGCAGTAATGACACAATGGGAAATGGGATTAGGACCCAGGGCAGGTTCAAATCAAACCTGTATCTTCCACATGAGAACACCATATTGAGTACATATGCTAACAGCTAGGCCACAACTCTCACCAGTAAGCTCTTAAATATGTAATGTTAGATTAAAATGCTATTTGGAGATTTAAAAGAGAAAACAGAAGTGTTTTTGAAAGAACTGAAGCAACAGGCAATACTGAATGTATAGTCAGTACTACCTAAATTGGTGTTGTAGAGATAGAAACAAAGAGGTCGTGGTTGCATGACCTTCAAAAAACATTTATATTAAAGAGCCAAAGGCTTAGAATAGATGAAGAGAAATGCTAGAGTTGGCTGGAAGCCTTTACCAATGCCAGAAACATGTGCTCCTGATTCTCCAAAAGGGCAAAGTCCAAACACACACACACAAAAAAAGATTAAAAAAAGAAAGAAAGAATAAAGAAAGAAAGGCCAAGTACAGCTTATCATGTTCTTTTATCATGTCTTTAAGCATGTAAGCAAAACAATGGTTGATTGACTTCTGTGAAGAAAGGCAGAGAAGATATATATATATATGTATTTAAAAAATGCACAGAATATAAACATTTTTAGGGCAGAACCTGAAATAAATAAATAAATAAGTGAGAAATTTATTATTTTTAAAAATAATATTATATTTAAATTTGTAATAAAAATAAATAAATAAATAAAAAATAGGACTTTACTTTAACATGGGTTGTTTCCCTATTAATATAATGATCACAGATTGTGGGAACAAAGCAAGACACAAATCCTTCTCATTTCCCATAGAAAAAACTAAATATTTGCACAATATCTGCTGTGAATTATCGGAACATAATTAATTTTATTATTTTAAAAAACACCATCAGCTTTTTTCAAGGGATTTCAATTGCAGACTCACTTCTGATGTAGTCATGCATTAATCAAATTATAGTGAACATATTGCTTATTAATATTTCAACAGTATGTACAGCCAGGCATTAACAATAATGCTCAATTGGCCTGCTGAATATTTCATATGTTAGATTGGGGCAGGGATTGGCGATGAACACTGCTTTAACCCCTGCTGGGCTGGTCTTATCGATAGCGTCACATGGTTTTGCTTCTAACACAAAGACAAATATGGTGGAAAAATTGATTATCTGAGGTCTGGCTCGCCATGAGCCCCAAACCTTGTGCTGAAGCAGTCTGGATGGGATCCTTTGAGGAAATAGGGGCCCCATTTAGACTTCACCCTGCCACTCAACAGCCCAGGCAGTAATGAGCCCATTAAAATGTAGATCCAGGTATAAGGAGGACATGAGGAGGAGATCCTCTCAAATTTAAAGCTGCAAGCAGACAAATCATAGGATTATGTAGCAGTTCATCCCAGGAGGATAGAGACTCATGTACGACTCTTTAAACCACATGTCCACAATATTATATATCATACATTGATAATTTTTCCTTTATTCTTTTGTCCCTATGATCTTTTGGCAGTCAGTTTATGTTTACTGTATATACAAGATCTAAAGTAAAAATTAATTCTTGGTTCTATTTTGTGTGGTTTGTGTAATGAATGTTTCAAAGCTTGAGTCACGAAGAATTAATGGGATCGTTCACTCAAAATACTTGCATGCTGGCACCTTTTGAATTGTTGCTGATGTAATACGTCTCATGTCATATGACAAGTTTAAACGTAAACAAACGCAAAGACCCGCCCACCTAATGGTGTGTGCACTCCAAAAAGCTAATTTAATTATTTGTGAAAGTAGATTACAAACAAAGTCAATGCAAAGACACAAATAGACATGAATTTGTGCTGGATGACACAAATTAGCTGATGTGTTAGCTGCGAATGTGCAATATTCACCTCATTCACGTCTTCTCTGCATGTTGAAAAATTTCAACTCAAGCAGAAAATACGGATGATGCATTGTCACACAAGCCAATCAGCATGTTTGACACACCCGGCTGGTCTAGAAAATGTTTTTTATTTGATTTATTGTGTGAGTGATGCAAAAAAAACATCCTGTGAATAATCTAGAGTGAGTAACGCGATGCAAATATTCGCTTCGCTTTTGGTGTGCACACACCATTATAGTTACTGTGTACGTATGACAAGCCATGCCACTCTCATACTACACATAATTTCCTCACACAGTGAAAAATAAATTGCAGAGCAAAGAGAAAACTGACAACGCACCAACAGACAAGACAGAGCAGGTTACATTTGGCATGAAACAATGTCTCAGCTTTCAAATTGTGTTGCTTTTTTAAAGAAATTCAAACAGTACATACCTTTTTTTGGCTCTTTAACATGTCGTGACAGACCACTGCAGCGCCTCAGTTCAAGGGGAACGTGAACCGATCATCTCTTCCTCTTTAGTAGTTAGCATGAAATAAACATGAATGCACATCAGAAGGTATCTTGTTTCAAACACGGAAAGACGTCAATACACACCAAATTTGAGTCCACCGACGTTAATCTATTCTCCTGTCTGGTTTGATTGTTGGACAAAAATGTCAGTTTCAGTGTTATGATTGGTCAGATCGCCTGTCAATAAAACTCCATGTGAAAGGTCAATTTGCAAATTATATTTGAGATCTAATTCTATAAGAATATGGATTTCCACATCACTACAACGATTATGACACAGCAACAATATCGTTTGAATTACTTTCAGAGCATTTTTTTTTCAGCTGATGAGTGTTGAACACACTGACAGCCAATGAATTGTCAAAATTAATAAATAATATTTTATAAATTTTACAAAATTGTATAAATAATCAAATTAAAACTAAAAGACTTTCAAATCACAAGAGCCAATATTTTATTCACAATTGAACAGAGAACATAACACATGTTTGAACTGAAATGTTATACTTTTATCCACTAAATGAGCTCATTTCAATTTTGATGCCTGCTACAGGTCTCAAAAAAGTTGGCACGGGGACAACAAAGGGCTGAAAAAGCAAGACATTTTGAAAACATTCAGCTGGGAGAACATCTAGCAACTAATTCAATTAATTGACATCAAGTCTGTAACATGATAAGCTATAAAGGGATGTCTTAGAGAGGCAGAGTCTCTCAGAAGTAAAGATGGGCAGGGGCTCTCCAATCTGTGAAAGAGTGCATAAAAAAATTGTGAAATAGTTTAAAAACAATTTTCCTCAACGTCAAATTGCAAAGGCTTTGCAAATCTCAACAACAAAAACATGGTGAGCAAAATTATAGATAACTTTCACTAAACCACAGCAGAAAAAAAACAATGCTGCAAATATAGTTATTTTTCTTACTATTTATCTATCTAAAACCTATTACTCTGACTGTTCAACCCAGATGTGACAAGACGTTTCTGATCTTTTAAATGTTCTGAAGAGCATTAAAAAAAGTAAAAAAAAAAGTAGGCCTAATTATAATTGGGGAAATTGTTGTTAGATGGCTAGGATAGAACGTAAACTTTGAAACCGTTAGTTATCTTTCTGCCCAAGATGAGAACGTTTTGATTATACCTACACTGTCTTTAGTAGGCTAGATACTGCTTTTAAGTAAAATATTAAAATAGTATAGATTTCAGCAGGAAAACCCTGAACAGAAACAGTATATACAGTATATATATATATATATATATATATATATATATATTCATTTTATTTTTTTTACATGGCCTCTCATGTATCTAAATGTAAAAATACAATACATGTAAAAATATATTTATTTATTTATTTTGTCCAGACCTTTTCTTGGAGGAAAATATAAAGGCCACGCCTCTTGGAACTTTAATTGAATACCCCTGACTTATATCATAAAGAAATCATTTATTTGTATGGTTTGTAAAATCTGTGTCAAATATTTCCTTATGTGTCATGGTAGATTGGACTTTTATTATAGAATTTGATTACAGAAAAACTGTTTTGAATATGGTAATGGATTAAAACATAAGTAACAGGCTGGATGTACATTAACCTTACATCTTCACACCTCTTTTTTTTTTTTCTTTTTTTTTACAAAGCAGATCATAGATCATAGATGTTGTCTATAGCCTATAAAGCAGCTTCGTAAATATGAAGATTTCAATACATGAGGATTCTGAATGGGATTTTTTTAGCGAGCCATTAAATGACTTGAGACTCGACTCTGACTCGTGACCAAAGACTCGAGACTTGACTCAGACTCCAGCGACAAAAACTTTACACTTGACTGGGACTCCAGCGACAAAGACTTTAGACTTGACTCAGACTCCAGGTTAAAGACTTCAGACTTGACTCAGACTCCAAGTTAAAGACTTGTGAACATCTCTGGCGTAAGGGACAAGGCCAAAGACCTTTGTTGGATGCCTGTGGTCTTCGGGCCCTCAGACAACACTGCATCACTCATCGGCATGATTCTGTCATTGACATTACTAAATGGGCCCAGGAATACTTCCAGAAACCACTGTCAGTAAACACAATCTGCCGTGCCATCTGCAGATGCCAAATAAAGGAAGCCATATGTGAACATGGTCCAGAAGCGCCGCCATGTCCTGTGGGCCAAGGCTCATTTAAAATGAACTGTTTCAAAGTGGAAAAGTGTTCTATGGTCAGACGAGTACAAATTTGACATTCTTGTTGAAAATCACAGACGCCGTGTACTCCGGGCTAAAGAGGAGAGAGACCTTCCAGAGTGTTATCAGCCTTCAGTTCAAAAGCCAGCATCTCTGATGGTATGGGGTGCATAAGTACATACGGTATGGGCAGCTTGCATGTTTTGGAAGCCACTATGAAATGCTGAAAGGTATATAAAGGTTTTAGAGCAACATATACTCCCCTCCAGACGATGTCTATTTCAGGGAAGGCCTTGTTTATTGTTTTATTTTATTTAATTCTTTATTTGACAGGGACAATAGACAGTCCGAAAACTGCCCCAGAATTAGCTACAGAGCTAAATGTAATCTGCTGTCCCTGGGCAGGAGAATACAAAACAAATTATGTGACAAAAAAACATCAGTATAATACCATTTACAGTAAAATCCCTCCAAAATTTTACATAAAAAATTATTTCTCACATAGAAACTACAAACCAAATTTCTACAAAATATCCCCTATGAATAATGCAAAGCATCATCCTACAAACAAATCTAAAAATTTTACAACTCAATTTCATTAAAAACATGGAAATACTCAATGGTCACACACCTGACTCATTTTTAACCATGATTTCAAATGTAACTTAAATTGTGCTAAAGTAGAACACTGTCTCATAGTAATTGGTAAATTATTGGTAAATTATTGTGTATTGCAGCAGGACAATGCAAAACCCCATACTGCAGCTATTACAACAGCATTGTTTCTTAGTATAAGAGTCCGGGTGCTGAATTGGCCTGCCTGCAGTCCCGATCTGTCACCTATAGAGAACATTTGGCACATAATTACATGAAAAATGCGTCAAAGACAACCACGAGCTATTCAGCAGCTGGAAACCTATATCAGGCAAGAATGGGACCAAATTCCAACACCAAAACTCCAGAAACTCATAACCTCGAAGCCCAGAAGTCTTCAAACTGTTTTGAAAAAAGAGGAGATGCTACACCATGGTAAACATGCCCCCGTCCCAACTATTTTGAGACCTGTAGCAGGCATCAAATTTGAAATTCGCACATTTTGTGCATTAAATTGTAAAATTTCTCAGTTTAAACATTTGTTTTGTTCTCCATGTTCTATTGTGAATCAAATATTGGCTCATGTGATTTGAAATTGTTTTAGTTTTCATTTAATTCAAATTTTAAAAACGTCCCAACATTTCCGGAATTCAGATTGTACACTGGTGTGAACATTAATATAGTTATTATTATAGTTATCTTTATAGACATCATTCTGGAAATGAACAGATCCTAAAGCCTAAAGGCCAGAGCTTAAAACTGGAATTTATTTGAAATTACAGCCCATTTTTTGGTTGCAATTATTTTGTATTCATAATGTTCACGTAGTAAATATGCCTTGTATAATCCATAAAAGTATTTATTTATGAATGTATGTATGTGGTTTTATAAATTACAACATTATTATGCAGAATCATGCTTAAAAAAAAATGTTTAATATGAAAATTCATAACTCTTTTTTTTTTTAAAGAAAGAAATCACTCTTATTCATAACCTCATTTCTTATTATTTTCTCCTAAGCTTTTCCAATCATTTGCTGGGTGTTTCCCTACCTGGGTGGTTCTTTTTTATTTGGTACATATTGTTAAAAGTAGGCCCAAGGGCAAACTAACTTTCAACTCTTCTGTGAAATCACACTGCAAAAATAAAACAGAATTGAACACGCCTCTGGTGTTGTATACACAGGTAGCCCGTCACACACGAAAGCATGTAAGGGTTAATCCTCCGTGTTGAATATGCTCCTGTCTAATCGGCTCACTGTGAATAGCCACTGTACATAATGTGCAAAGCGCGGCACGTTAATCCAGGGCGGCGCTCTTCCAGAGTCTGCCCTTTGCAATGTGTGGCTATGGAGATAAATGAGGCTTCGGGGATTAAATTGTCCCAAACGCACTGACTGGTTAATTGAATCCTCCCTGGGGAGGCCCTCTCAGAATAAGAGGTGTACTGTTGAGAGGAGCTAAAGGGCTTTTTTTACCTCTGGGTAGGGCACCTTGGGAATGTTCAGTGGGTCAGGATATAGGTAAGACAAATCCCTTTCCCATTCCCAGCCTCTCAAAGGCAGATAATAAACAGGGTATCACACTTCTTGCATCTCTGGGTGGGCACAGAAGTAGACACTGTGGCAGCCTTTATGTTCTTACCGATGAAACGATCTTGCCTCTAGGGCAGCGGTAAGGAGCAGACTTGTTTGTGCAGCAAAGCCATTGTCTGTATATGTGTCTATATTTGTTGCAATTATAATATTAAATTTATTTAAAAAGTTAAAGTTAAGTGACATACTGCCAAGTATTGTGACCCATTCTCAGAATTCGTGCTCTGCATTTAACCCATCCAACATGCACACACACACAGCAGTGAACACACACACACCGTGAACACACACCCGGAGCAGTGGGCAGCCATTTATGCTGCGGCGCCCAGGGAGCAGTTGGGGGTTCGGTGCCTTGCTCAAGGGCACCTCAGTCGTGGTATTGAGGGTGGAGAGAGTGCTGGGGGGAGTGAATTCTACATTCACTCCCCCCACCTACAATCCCTGCCGGCCCGAGACTCGAACCCGCAACCTTTGGATTACGAGTCCGACTCTCTAACCATTAGGCCACGACTTCCCTAATTCCCTTATGTATTAGTCAGGGTAGAACGGGGCTAAATGAATAGACCATTTAGAATAGATCTATAGCTACACTATATTGTACAGCATCCCATATTAGTTCTCATGATTTTTAGTCATCAGTTCTCGTGACGTAGTCACAATTTAACAAAATTAACAAAAGGGAACAAATCTGTCCAACATGGCCACAATTTAAATAAACCAAGGGAAAAAAGTTAATAAAACATGGCCACAAATTAATGAGTTGTGAGGGGGAAAACAATGAAACTTCGTAGCTACAATTATCATGAGTCCGGGCCCGGCAGTTCTTCCCTTCTCCATCAGAGGTCACCATCTCCCTTCCTCCCGGACTCCACTCCTCTAAACTACACACACCTGTCACATTATTACACCCTCAGCTGTTCCCCATTGCCACAGACTATATAGTCTCCCTTCTCTCACCACTCGGCCTGGTTGCATTATTTTGTAATTGTGGTTGTAACTATTTGGTTCTAGTGTTTGCTCTGGTCTGGGATACATGCACTGTGTTACCATCTCGTATCCCAGTCTGTTACTACTTTGTTTTTTTGTGCCGTGTTGGCCTTTTTGTTTCTGATTAAAAGAGAACCTTACCTGCATTTGGACCCTGACTTCGTCTTTCCACGGCGCTCCCCTCGCCGTTACGTGACAACAATATCTACTTTTCTTTAGCATATCCTGTGTGGGGCTCTGTACTATTCCATGAAGTTTCCATATTGAAAATACGCCTTATATAATGTTGCAGTCACACTAGATTTAAACGGATAGTTCTTATAATAAATTCAGCAATTTTCGCCAGTTCTGATGCATGTGCAAAGTTCCATGACTTTTCAAGCATGTTTAGGCCCTCAAAAATGCCATTCAGTTTGGAGAAGAAGAAGAAAAATAAATACAGCTGCAAGCAGCGATGGCGGGCCCAAGCCTTCAGTGCAACCATCACCCCGGTGGCATCAGGAAAACTGTGCCCAGCGGACACCTGCATTTACAGTAACCCACTGGCAGTCTGGTTTTAAGAGATACAGCAATTAAAGGGTTAATCCAAACCATCAAGACTGTGAAAGACTGTTACTTTAATAAATTGCCACGGCAACACCATTCAAGATATCTAAAATTCGTTTGCAATTTAAGTTCCTCAATGTTTTGGCATCATGTAGACAAAGTTTGGTGTGTATAGTATAATTCTCGCCTGAGGAGTATGCATTAATTCACAGCCTGATTTTTCAAAAAATCCACATTCAAATCAAAATAGCTGACTTCCTGTTGGTCATAGTTAATGACTGTAAATTAGGAAGTTGTCCGCCTTGATGAGAACAATGTATGTACCAAGCTTGGTGACTGTAGCTAAAACTAACCCCCAACTTTTGTCAAAAGGTAGCGCTACAGAGTGCCTCCTCCATGCCCTTTTATGAGCTTTTGCCAGTATCTATCTATCATTAATACTGATATGTGTGTTGAGTTTCATGAACATCTAAGCATGTTATCTGCCTTAAAATCCCTGGAAAGGAATATTCAAGTTTGACACGTTGCCATGGCAACAATAGTTTAGATATCAATATCCCCTCAATAGTTTTACATCAGTCGTGTTTTGTCATTATTCTGATGAAGTTTGAAGCAAATCAAGTAAAAATAAAGATGCCGAATTTTGCTGAATCAAAGCATTTTGAAAATGACACACTTCCTGCTGCAAGTTGGTGTCGCTATAACTTTGACTCCTAATATTCACATCTATGTGATCGGCATCATATAACAAACAAACCACTGAGGTTTGATCAAAATCAGACAATGTATGTGGATGCTATTAGGCATTTCCTGTTTCTCATTTCTCGCCATAAATTCATTGCCTCGCCATGGGCAAAACGTTCGAGATATCAAACATCCCTTCGTAATTTAGCATCCCCAATGTCTTGAGATCATGTTCACCGAGTTTGGTGGCAATCGTTTGGAAATCCTCAGAGGAGTATGTCAAATTCCAGAGCATGCGCTTGTTAAACAGCCCTGAAAAGCTGACTTCCTGTTGGGCGGAGCCTATGACATGCAGTGTGAAAGTTGTTCGGCTCAATGAGGTCTATGTGTGTACCGAGTTTCATATGAATACATGCAAGTATGTGTGAGCTATACATCAAGTTTCTGACTGTGTTCCAGGGGTCGCTGTAGAGCCCCTGTCCACGCCCGGGTCCCAGCCTCTGCGGCGTCCTAATGGGAGCAGATTCCAACGTGTGTGCCAATTTTCAAGAGTTTTTGAGCACGTTAAGGCCCCCAAAACCCCCTGAATAGTCAAAATAAAAAATACAAATAAAATAATCCTTAGAAAAACAAGAGGGCCCTGCGCCTTAGTGGCTTGGGCCCTAATAATAGTAAACGGAGCAAATTCAATAGGGTCATCACACCATCGGTGCTCGGGCCCTAATTACATAAATTAATTACATTATGTAATAACATACAGTTATTTTAAAGTATAAGTATAATATAAAAACATGTACACAATAAGTGCATTGTATCAAATGACTAATTTAAATGTAGGTACATAGTAGTTAAGGCCACCTAATATAAAGTGGGACCAAATATTCAATCTATGCCAGTTTGCATTTTTAATTAAGCTAAGAGTTTTCAACATGACATATCAGTCTTCTATTGGTCACATGTCTTCATGTGATACAAATTTGCAAAAGCTTGCATTGCCTGTCTCCCACATTTGCATGTGTACAAATGAAAGTCAATGGAATGAAAAGTGTAGTGTGACCCACCCCTTAATTAATAAAATTACTAAATATTTTATTACAAACTTAATGTAAAATATAGCTCAAAAAGCTTAACAGTTCACACTTTAGTCATACTGTCTTCAAAGTCTCACCAAATGCATTTTAATTTTACATAAGTTCATTAAAAATGTAGCATTAGTATGACATTTTTGGTAGGCTAATATTTGGTAGAATCCTGTATTCGTAGTGAAGCCAGTTATCATGCCTTTCCAAACAAGGAATCCTTTTTTGGGGGGGAGTAGATCTAATGAACGTGTACTATTACTTACAATAAGCATATATTTTAAGTGATTATGATTTTTACCTTTTGGACAATAAAACTGCAAAAATAATTTACATTTACATTTAAAAGAAGAAGTTGAAGTTTATCTAAAGGCCAGAATTTTATGGAGATTTGGAGATGGGTTCTTTTGACTTTTGTCCAACTTCCAACCACCCAGAGCTCCCTAGCAACCACATAGCAACATGTTAAAACAATTTGAACACCTTAGCAAGCTAAACACATTTTAGCGGCACCACTCATATTATTAATATAAGCTTAACAACAGAAAGCATTTTTTGTGTAACAGCCCAATAGATTCATACGTCATACGTAGCTTTGTGTTCGCATTTGAGACCACACCCACCACCTCCTTTATTTCACTGGGTTAAACACATTAAATCATCTACAAATATCCTCTACTGACCCCAAAAATGATCCCATCACCTCGAGGGAGGCTACAGAGAGCTGGGATCTGACACAGTGATAAGCGTCTGTCTGTCAAGCAATTGAGCCATAAAGTCATACCAATGTGCATTTAGAGGCTGCTCACATCAACTGAGCAGACATCACTAAACGACTGCTGTAAGGTGCCTGCAGGTTATTTTATTACTTAGTTGGAATTAGATTATAGATTAAAAAAAAAAAAAGCAGAAATTGCGCTATACATCAAGGCTAGCTCCGTTGAATAAAGGAATTGTCACCAAGAGCACTCCATCACTGTGTGGAGACATCCAAGTTCATTAGCATTTCCACAAAGGTGCTCTGTCGTCTAATGGAGACGCAAAATCAAAAGACAGTCACTTAAATGAAACAAGAGAGCTGTGGCTCACACCCATGATTTAAGCTAAATTTGATTAAAATGCTAGTGGAGTTTGTTGTAAATAAATCTTAAACCTTCTGTAGCATACTAAATAAACAAAGAATGCATCAAAGTTCAAATGTAACCTCTTGACAGTCAAGTCTTATGTCGATCCTTATTTGAAATCAAGAAGCTACAAAGACGAATCTTTCTTGCTAATGCAAAATACTAAAAAGGTGACCAAATACTTCAGTGTTTTGGGTTGTATTTAATTACAGAATATTAATTAGAAAGATAGAAACAATTCCATGTGGTTAATCAGATTAGAAATGCTTTCTTGATTCATGATTAGCATGTTAATTAAACCTCTTTTTGACTAGTTTAAAGTGCAATCCATTCCAAAGCTGACAGCCAGGAAGCTAATTCTAAATTGACAAAGCTAATTCAACAGGCAGACTGAAGAGGAGCCAAATCTGGGCAAAAAAGCTTGAAATGTAAGATAAAGAAAAACTTTCAAACGCTTGTTATCTCTAGACTTTCTGATTAGACTATTTAAAAATCTCTATTTTGATTGTTTTGTTTTTATGCTAAGCAAATTAATTTACTCCAAGTGCCATCCCTTTGTAGAAAAGTGTGCTTAACTGTAGTGAATGTGCACTTGCAGTGTACTTGCACTTGCACTTGCGTCTGTCATTAATTACTCACCCTCGTGATGTTCCAAACCTGTAAGACCTTCGTTCAACTTCGAAACAGATTTTTTTTTATTTTTGATTAAATCATTTTTTTATTTTATTTTTGATTCGGAGATCTTTCTGACCCTCCATAGACAGTAACATTACTACCACATTCAAGGCCCAGAAAGTTAGAAAGGACATCATTAAAATGGTCCTTGTGACATCAGTGGTTCAATCTGAATTTTACGAAGCTACGAGAATACTTTTTGTCTGCAAAGAAAACAAAAATACAAAAAATAATGGCTTTATTCAACAGTTTATTCTCTTCCGTATCAGTCTTCGACACTTGTTCACATCACAACACAACATTATGTAATTACATAAAGTGAAGTGACATTCAGCCAAGTATGGTGACCCATACTCGGAATTCGTGCTCTGCATTTAACTCATCCAACGTGCACACACACAGCAGTGAACACACACACACCGTGAACACACACCCGGAGCAGTGGGCAGCCATTTTATGCTGCAGCGCCCGGGGAGCAGTTGGGGGTTCGGTGCCTTGCTCAAGGGCACCTCAGTCGTGGTATTGAGGGTGGAGAGAGCGCTGGACATTCACTCCCCCCACCTACAATTCCTGCCGGCCGGGGACTCAAACCCGCAACCTTTGGATTACAAGTCCGACTCTCTAACCATTAGGCCACGACTTCCCCACATAAAGGTTCTACTTAAGTATATTATTCTTTTCAAGCATATTATTTCTGTATACAGTGCTCTTTGTCAATGCATGCCAACATGTACTTCTTTTTCACAAGGGTCCTCAATCTGTTCTACACTAATCCCAGTCATGGCTAAATTTACAGTATTCCAAAGCTGTCTAATTGGAGCCCACCTTCTCCCCTGTAGCCCTTCTATACTCCAATCTGCTCAACAGAACAAAGGACACAATGAATCTCATCTCAGCTGCCAGTCATTCAGTGATATTTAACCTAATATTGCTCTACACATAGCATATGGCCTGCGTCACCCAAGGCCAACACAAACATTGAAAATACAAGAAAACTGAAATGGAGCATGGAAGATTAAAATTATTCCTTGTCAATAGTTCTGAATAAAATTATTTAAAGATGTTGCAATATATTTTGTATAGCTATTGCTACTCATCCAGTCCCAGTAGATATACCTTATAGATGTATATATTGTCAGTTAAACACTGGCGCTACGCACACAATAATAATGCATTGCACCTCAGTCGCACAATGCAATAAATGAAAGATTGCTATGGCATTAGAAACATAATAAAAAATGTGCCTTTATAAGGAAGTGTCAAAATGATTATATCCCCATCAGTCTCTTCTTAACTGCACTTTTACTGTGTAAGAAATAAGACCAAAGGCCCCCATATTGAGCATGGATGAACTGTAAATGGTGAAGACCCATTAGAATTCATTAGGCGTAATTGGGAGGCACTTATTACCTTTCAAAGGCGAGTGGGAGCTCGTTCCAACCAGCTTAGACCTGAGCATTACGCTAATTCTTCATTTTCTCTCATAATATTATCTCTTTCTGAGGAAGATCATTTAAATGTTAATAGACAGCTTCCCTCTGCAGTGAAGCTATCAGTGTCACTCCCTAGGAGTGCTGGAGCAACCGTACGTGGGTCAAATCCACAACAAGGCTTGATTCCACAGAGATGTGAGTCTTTCTCTTGTATTTCAGCATTGGGCCTCTGAAATGTTCAAACAAAATCTTGACTGCACTACCTACTAAATGAAAGCTCATTATTAGCAGACCCAAAACAACAACACACTGAGACTAATTAGAATACTAATATATGGTACAAAATGTAGCATATCATTTTATTGTACCATGGTACTATCATGGTATTCTTTGAAAGAGCTTGTGTTTGCCAGTCTAGCATTATCCACATTACTTTGTGGTTGCAAGGTGGTTAATTACCATTCCAAATCAAAATAGCTTGTTTATTCTTATACTGAATGTTCTGGTCTTTCTTCAGTATATGTCTGTGATTTTTTTCATCCCTTTTATCTACCTGGCAAACGCTTAGTAAAATGAGTCTGAACACTTAATAAATTGACAGCACACCTCCACACAGTTTGAGGTATCATTTATCCATAGCACAGATGGTGAACAAGTCATACACCAAAGTTTAATACATAGGGTTTTTATTCAAATGTAGGATGGATGGATGCTTGGTGTTAAATATGTAAAAAAAAAAATAAAAAAAAAATAGCAGCTGTGTTGCCAAAAATTGTCTGTGAAACATATGGCAACAACAACTTTTTAATGTATAATGGAATGGCATAGTGGCGACATATATTTTACATATACTTACAGCCATATATTTCATTAAGTGATGCAATGTTAATACACCAAGCTTGCAATGCAAAACTCAGCTTTTTACCTTAAAATGTACTGATAACCACCATAATAATACAGGTAATAATAGAAAGTAAATCGTAAGTGGTCTGTCAATAAAACATAAAACATGAATGTGCATTATAACAAAAATAAGAAGAAATAAAATTATTCACAAAAAAAATTATCATACTGTATGTGCCATTTAGGGTATGTAATTGTACTGTAAATTATACAGTAATAATTGCATATATTTGGGAAGTCGTGGCCTAATGGTTAGAGAGTCGGACTTGTAATTGAAAGGTTGCGGGTTCGAGTCTCGGGCCGGCAGGAATTGTAGGTGGGGGGAGTGAATGTCCAGCGCCCTCTCCACCCTCAATACCACGACTGAGGTGCCCTTGAGCAAGGCACCGAACCCCCAACTACTCCCCGGGCGCCGCAGCATAAATGGCTGCCCACTGCTCCGGGTGTGTGTTCACGGTGTGTGTGTGTGTGTGTGCATTTGTTCACTACTCACTGCTGTGTGTGTGCACTTGGATGGGTTAAACGCAGAGCACCAATTTCGAGTATGGGTCACCATACTTGACAATACGTCACGACTTTATATTTGAAAGTATTTTGAAGTGAAATTATATATTATGCAATGTTAAACAGTTTACTTTATTTTTTACTGTATATGGTACACTGCAGCTGAATTACTTGCTTAAAAGCATTTTTATCTATATAGTAGTAATGATGTACTGTAGTAACTAGTAAAGATGTAAAATCCATGTAACTGGCCATCAATCTTGTAGATGGAAAAAGACACAAATTATTAGCCATTAAATTAGAGTCTCAAGAAAGGATGATTGACAGCAACACCTTGAACTAATACTGTCTATTATGGGGAACAGGTTCCAGCCCAAGCTCTCCAGGGTTATTGAGCTTTAAAGAGCCCCATCACCCCCTTTCCCCCCATAACCCAGCCCAGTTAATGAGGCTTCTCTGGGTGCAGAGGTTTACTCCAGACGGGGTAAAGAGGCTGTCATGTTGTTCATTTACAGGCAACACATAACCATGACTGTCCACTAATTATGGGTCTGAACTGGCTCATTTGTTTTGATCGTTAAAATTCAGTTCAGGATGGCTAACACCACGCTAAGCACACACACAAACACAGACGCAGTCCATTTACTAATATAGCAGGGCTAGTAGCTTTTGTTGTTTTGGAGTGGACTGTCCGACCTTTTGAATGCACCACATTTTCTTATATACATTTTCACCACATATATACCACCTTTATAGCAGTGGTTCTCAATCAGGAGGCTGGGCCCAGTAGGGACTTTAGAAAACATCTAAGGGGCCCTCAAGATGACTTAAAAGCATAAGAAAAAAATCAAGGTTTTTCCCCTTTTTAATTTACCCCCTCAAGCATTTTTTTTTTTTTTATTGAAAGAAAAAGAAAAAGAAGAAGAAGGGATCCCACTGTCTTTAAACATCTGGATATTTGAGAGATTGTGAATTTTAGACCTGGAAAATGAATGGAAATTAATTGAATAATAATAAAATAGTCAATATCCAGTAAATCATGAACAATAGGAAATTGATGGGCTAGGTTCTTAGTAGGACTGAACAATTAATTGGAATAAAATTAAAACTGCAATATGGCTTAGTGCGATTATCAAATCACAAAGGCTGCGAAATGCTGCTATACATGCTTTCCATCTCTGCAAGCAATGTGAGTTTGCATCACTTATAGTGTGTATTTTAAAACACAATATGCGCCAAATATTTCACCAGATTTTTAATGAGAAGCAATTATAAACCTGTCAAAAACAGAAAAGCTTTAACGCAGAGCAATTATGCCAAAATATATGCTCACTGTTTTAACATTTGAAAGTGAAAAAAAAAAAAAAATAAATAGATAAATAAATAAAATATTAGTACTGTATTTTTACAGTTGCAATGGGAAATAAAACATTTGTATTTTACTTTCTTAAATACTGATTTTGTAATTTTACAATAAAAAAATCTTACAGCATTTTTCATTTTGTTTATTTGTCATTTTTATGATTATGATTATGATTATTACATTATTATTATTATTTTAATAAATAAATCACATAAACTTTTTGTCACGCCTCTGGACTTTTTTGTTGTGTTTTTGCTCCCCATGTGTTCCATGACCCAGTTTCTTCCCTGTCTAATTAGTTGATTGCCTGCACCTGTCTATCCCTCGTTATCCTGTGTTTAAAAGCCCCAGTCTGTTTAGTTAGTGTTTGTTGGGTCTACTCGTGATATACGGGTGTCAACTCCTGCCTAAATTGTGGATTATCCCTTGTGTTCCTTTATTAAAAGACATTTGACATTTATTCGTGCTCCTGCGTGTTGTTCCTGACAGCATATCGTGACAGAAGACCTGACCGAAACCGTTACCTCCGTGTGTTCCCTCCATTTTTTGTTTCTGTTTTTTCTATCAGTGTTTTTGTTTCTGTTGTGTTGCCCCATGGATCGCCTCGTCCGGCCCAAATTCCTCCTCCTGCTGCAGGGGGACCGATCTCTCGAGGACCATACCAGACTGTTCCTGTTGTTAGCTAATGCCACCAGCTACCCGGACCCGAGTGCTGTCGTCCGAAGATGGTCCTCGAGAGGATTTTGCCGCCTTCGTGGAGTAAACTCTGGCGAGAAACGGATCGCCCCATGGATGATCTCCCTAGATCCACTCCTGACCCAGAGCCCAGCCCACCATCTCCCCGCGGTGCAGAGCATCAGCCCGAGCCCACACAGAGCCGATTCCCGTTGCGATCTGCGAGCCAGCGCAAAGCCAAGCGGAGGAGCGCCCCGGAAGTGGAGCCCAACCTGTCAGACCAGGTGCGAGAGCCGGCGACAGTGCCCACCACGAGGGAGCAAGCCGTGGACTGTGTGAGCGCAGAGTGGAGCTCAGCCCCCTGCACCGCGGCTGAGGGTGAGCTGATTACATCTGGAACTGCTGGACTTCGAGGGGGAATTAATAGACTATTAGACTGATCTGGAGATCGAATTGGCCCGTCTCCTCTCTCCATCGTCCCTGCTGGTTCCGTCCAGCCCTCCTTCGTTCCCTGTCCCTGAGTCCAGTCTGGAGTGGGCTTTGAGCAGAGAGAGCCTGGAGGCTCAAGAATGAGTTCCTCGCGAACTCCAGCCTAAGTTGTGGATTATCCCTTGTGTTCCTTTATTAAAAGATATTTGACGTTTATTCGTGCTCCTGCGTGTTGTTCCTGACAGTGTATCGTGACTCGTTTGGGCCAAATTGTGCATCCCTACAAACAACCACAGCAAAGCTGGAACTCCCTGAAACTCGAAAGAAAGAAGATTAAGCATTTTAAATATCAATCACATGATTTTTTATTTTTTTTCCCATACAGTCTTGGGGTCAAAAAAAAACAATGCTAATATAAAATGAAACAAACTAATTGTGAGCAAATTTAGATGCCACTTTACTAAACTGGTCAAATTACGCAGTCAAAAGGACACACAAGGTTTCTGTGGATTAAATGTTGTCAAATGTTTTACATAATATAGCCTTTATTTACTGTGTTGGGCCATAACTTTGTCTGATGCAAATGGGTCCCATATTATATTAATATATTTATACTCAACATTTCAGATAGCCCAGAATACACACATTAGTGCAAGCTTTCAAAAGAACAATGTGTACACATACACACTCTGGCGAACACACAAATACAAACATGCAGTGCACCCAAACCCTCCGGAGACCGCGCGATTGCTGTCTGTGGCACATTTCAAAGCATCAAACATCAAACCTGACTGAGCCTGAGAGAGGAGCCCTTTAGCTGGCTGCTATTAAATATTGATGTACTAAAGATATGCAGATTGTTTATTGACTGGCTTCAGAGGGAAATGAGGGAAGGGTGCGTCTGTCTGGCCTGTGCCATTTCTGCCATAATCGCCTTGTCTGATTTTGGAATTCTATTTGAATGTGCAATGCTAAGGCTTTGTGTCACCCGTGGTTGTAATTACTAGACATAAACAAGCAATTAAAGGAATAATGAACTAAATATGCTGCCGAGCTTAAATGGTGTTTAGATTTAATGGGTTGGCATTGAGGAGAATAACCCCACGAAGTGCCACACAAGTGCTCGGTTAATACCCGCTAATAGCTTCAATTATTGCCAATTATTGCTTATTCAGGATAAACAAAGGATGACATTTTTGTCACTTGACACGGCAATGACATTTTCCAGGTGGCGTTCTGCATCAAGACTAAAGAAAAATAAATCAGAACTTCCTTTACGAGGTAAGAGGAGATGACTTTGGTGCCGTGCGAGTTGCATGGCTATTAAAGAATCTAACCATTATGGTCTAAAATTGTAAAGCTGAAGAAAGATGTCTAATTGCTGTTTGCATTCTGCCTTGGAATTCTAGTGTTCTTTACGCTAGCAAATATTTGGCCACTTGATCCATTCTATTTAAAAGTACTATTTAAGTGCTGCTAATGCTATCAGAAACAGAACGAGGTAATTATAATAATTATGCTATAACAAGCCGACCACCTGTGCATGCACAAAAGAGACTTTAGGATTCAGGCCAAAAGAGCAGTCAGAAATACACAAATGTACTTGGAGCAGCAGAGAGTCAAACAGAGCCAAAACGGTGGAAAAATGATCTGTGGAAAACAAGTGAATAAGTCTTATTTGGATAGTCTCCTAAAGAAGATTTGGGGATTTATTTCTAATGTTTCATGATCACTTTAACCTCATTTGAATACTAATCGACATTAAGCACACTGTAATTTTAATCTGAAAGTTTTTATATGATGATAATCATATAGGCTAATGCTGAATTCTACAGAATGTCACTGGCTCTGTATCAAAACACTTGAGAGCTGCCTATATTTAGCATTTTTAGTCATCATATATACACATATAGACAAATTATGTTTTCTTATATTATGCTTCATTCTCACAGCATTTTGTGTAAATTTGTTTGCTAATTCAATATGCTAATTCAAGACATGGACAACTATAATGTATTCAGCACTAACATGGGTATCAATATTACTTCTATGCAATCAAAAATAAGGGCAAATCACTAATATGTGTGTGTGCTATTGTCAGGGTTTGCTACGGAGAGGCGCGAGGAACGAGGAGTAAACTCAAACAGCAGTCTTTTAGTCAACATCCAAGGGGGAACACAGAGCAAGCAGGAACACACATGTAGCACAACAAAGACTTTCAACACTGGACAAGGAAACACTTGGCAGACAACTCTTTAAATCAGCGGTTCTCAATTCCATATATTCCGCCATGATTCCAGTTCGAAGCGAACGTATATGTTTCATTCAAAGTGCATTGAAGTGTGCGAGATGTGAATTTAAATTGTATATATTTACAGAGGTATATATGATGTCACACTCGTCCGTGTGTGAAGATGCTGCGCAGCGCAAATCCATGAATGAATGTTCCGAAGTGAAGTAAACTTAAATGAATTTCCCCCAGGGAGTAGAGAGCAATGGGCACCGTGTAGGGACCATGTCAATCGGAACACAGTTCATGCACGGAGCTCACTTCTAACGAGCAGATTATCTGAATCAGGTGTGTTAACTAAGAGAGACATGCAAATTATGCAGAGCGGGGGATCACGAGGACTAGGAATTGAGCCTCTGGGCTTTCAGGGCTGGCGTGCACTGACCACACACCAAATTGCCACTCCCAGCACAGGGAGCGCAACTGACAGGGCTGCACTCAGGAACAGAGTTCTTCTCTGAGCAGGATGTGGAAACAGGAGTCCTCTCTGGGCTGGACGGGGGAACAGGAGCCCTCTCTGGGCTAAACGTGTGAACTGGAACGAATGAAGGAGGGAGGAGAGGGGGTATGTCAGTATACAAGTCAATAAGGTCTCCCTACGCTTTCCATTCAACCAGATCCATTCTCAGCTCACCCTCAGCCATGGCGCAGTGGGCGGAGCTCTTCTCCACACTCTCGCAGTCCACGGCTCTTTCCCTCGTGGCAGGTGTTGTAGCTCATGCACCTGGTCTGACGTCACTTGCAGCATCGGCTCTGCAGCGATCCTCAGCTCTGTCGCTCCGTGTGGCGATGGCTCGTCGGTTGTGGCGGACTTGGGGAGATGGTGGGCTGGGCTCTGGGTCCGGAGTGGATCTGGCGAAATCATCCTCGGGAGAGATGGTGAGTGGCGATCCGTTTCTCGTCAGAATCCACTCCACAAAGGCAGCGAAATCCGCTGGAGGACCATCTTCGGACGGAACGACACAAGTCCGGTAATTCTGCAAAGAGCAGCGTACTTGATAATGTCAGTGATCTTGCCTTGGATGCTGCAATCTTCCTCACTGTATTTACAGACAAAATATATCAAACACCACTGCCTCGTTTTCATTTAAACATATTAATAAAACAATAGAATAAAGACCAAAGATTACCTGTTAGATTTACCCAAAACAAATTATATTTTATGTTTAAGATATGTTATGTTTATCCACTACAGACACATCAGAACCAACGGCAAATGTCAGAAGGACTAGCCAAGGTTATGCTCCTCTCTTCGGGATACATGAGCACTGAGCACCCGGTGATCGCGTGGAGCTCACGTCTCCGACATCGGCAAAGCACATTTTCAAATAGGCGCTGTTTTTATAAATAAACCGCAGATTTGAGTTTTAAACAACTACATTCTTTGCTGAAATACAGGTGTCCAGTGTAGGCAGACTTTAGCTGTTGCGTCGCGGCGTGTCCGGTGTAGATACGGTGTTACTCACCTATTGAGAAGAAACAAAGCAACCTCGGCATCCAATCGCAGGCCTTCCGCTCCTTGAGTTCTCTCCAACGCTGGAAAGCTGAACCGATATTTACACGGGTCCTACTTCTTGCCTTATCGTTCCGCAGACGTTTTCTTCTTTTGTTTTTTATCCGCCATCTCTACCTTTCTGTCGCTCGGCTCGGCTGTTCAATGAACGCTCTCTCCTCCACATCATGAGTAGACACACCCCTTACTGCTGATTGGCTACACGTTTGTTTTGGTACTCGGCCCCGACTCAGTTTTCTAAAACGTTTTTGAAAAATGACATACCCTGCCTTTAAAGAGTTGTTTTAGGCGAGAACGTTCCTGTTTAGACTTCAAATATGTGGTTTGTTAATAAAGATAATAATTTGAATATATATATATATATATATATATATATGATCCTGGAGCACAAAACCTGTCATAAGTAGCACAGGTATATTTGTAGCTATAGCCACTGTATGGGTCAAAATTTATTATTTTTCTTTTATCATTTATTTATTTCACTCTATTTTTTGATCAAATAAACACACCCTTCGTAAGCATGTAAAAATAATAATAATAATAATAAAAGAAACTTCTTTCAAAAACATTTTTAAAAAGCTTACCAGCACCAAATTCTAATGTGCATATAAATGTATAATCATCTAATATCTAATAATTTGATATTGTATTAAAAAGATATAATAAGTACAGTATATTATAGAGTCAATCAGTTACAAAATGACTGATTTCCACACAAAAATGCATTACATTTCGAATAGGGAGATTATATAGATAGCAAGGCAGCTCACTATAGGATTTTGGTACAAAGCCACTATTTACACTAAAAATGAATCTATAATGCAGGAGTATGATAATAATGTGACTATCCAGACATGGATCACACATTCCATGACTGTGGCTGTGGGTGGCCAGTACACCGGCTGCCACTGTGCTTCATCATACACTGACCACAGCACCCAGCTCTGTGCCAGGCCACTGTTGGCACTGACAGTGTGGCAGTGTGTCAGCTTGCTCATCTCCTCTGCTAGTGATGACGGAGCGGCACAGATAGCCGTCACAGATGCTGTCATGCCATGCAGGACCACAGAGATTTAATCCCTTTAAGAGCCTTGTGAGCCAATACGCTGCATGATACATTATGTCAGGCTTTCTCCAACAGAAATATCTTTGAATAGGAAATGTGAAGACACTACATGAAGATGCAGGTATGCAAAATATTATTTCCCCTCTTTAAAATAATAATAATGTAAAAAAAAAAAAAAAAAAATGTACTGCACTTGTCAACAGTAAATGTAAAACTATAACAACCTAATGTATCCTACTAATGTTATTACCGAATAGCCCACCCGCCACCATGCATGAGTAATGAGAGTGAAGACAGGCAGGTCAGTATGGTTAGTGTGGCCCCTGGAGAGCCCGTGTTCCAAACCACACATACATAGTATATGAATAATAATATAAGTACATACATGGCCTTCCTGTGTCTGTCAAGGCAAGGCCTTACCTGTCAATCACACAGATGTTTTCATGTTAGTAAGGTTTGAAGGCCCCCCACTCCCTGCACTGACATCGGCAATTGTAGTAAACAGATGATTATCAATGTATATACTGGAGAATCTGAAAAAATCATGACTGATTCATAATTGATTATTGAAAATATGATGCGCATAAATTATATGGTGACCTTATAAAATGCTAACATCACACCATAATGCAGTATGATGAAACTCGAACTTGCCTTGAAGGTGAAATTGCCTCAGTGAGAGACTATAAAGATTTGATTTAAGAAAGAAGCAGTCTTACTCTTACCTTGGGATATATATATATATTCATTATATATATTCAGTTCATTTGCAAAAACACATAACTCAGAAATCATGTTTTTTCATTGTGCATTCCAATTAATCTCAATCAAACTGCAGTTGGGTTATTTTCACTAGGTTAAAACAACAACAACAAAAAAAAAGCAGCTAACTAACACAATAAAACAATAAAAAAATTATAACATAATAAAAAACGTTTAAAAAAAAACAAAAAAAAGTTAATATCAATGCAAGAAGCTGCAGAAATCACTTTCTAACCAAGCAGCTTTCTGTTGATACGCGCAACAAATTCTTGTGCCCAATTTGAACATGCACAATCTGCATTGGGAACTTTTTCGCTCCCTTATGATATGACTGGATTTTGTTCGTGAAATTTCACTGAGGAACAGTGCATGTGACTATGACCGATGTCTTGGCTACAAAAAAAAAAAAACGTTATTGAGTTCACTGAAAACATGTTGACCTTTTGTGAAAGCAAACACAATAGTGGACACACCATAAGTTGTCACATTTTAAACTTGGTGTTAAAAACCAGCAAAGAAAACCACAGCTGGAGAAAACAAACTGTCTCAAATCTGTCTTGCAGATATCACAGATCCACCTGGTGCCATTATATCTCTGTTTTCACATCAGCAAACCAACACTGAAATGTCATACACACTGTAAAAAAAAAAGACCTTTATGAAAACTCAAAAATCTGCTGAAGCTGGTTGCCTTAAAATTTTTAGTTGAAAAGTTTTTTGAAAGTTTTTTTTTTTTACAGTGCAGCTTGAAGCATCGACATCTTGCATGTGTATCTCTATCAAAGCAGCAGTATATCAGCCACACACACCGCATTTAATCTCTTAAAATGAGGGCTGGGCAGATTGACAGGTTTGCTGAGTTGGCTGTTATCCCCCCTCCATCCCCCCACCAGCGCACACATACAGTATAATCATGATCCAGACAAAGAAACTCATCGCCACTGTGTGTAAATCAATAGCATCGCACAAATACTAACACACAAGCTCACACTTACACAGGGACACAAAAATCACCACACTTCTCCAATACTCTTATCAATAAATCCATCCAGTCTTTGTAGGAAATCTAGCAGACACACACACACATACACTAGAGCTAAAAAAAAAAAAAAGACCAGCAGACTCATCCAAACAAACTCACATATGTGCAGTACTGGTGAGCAGAGCTTACGGGCTACATCATTCAGAGTCAAGTGTGTCGAGCCCTGAGGCTCTGTGTCAATGAGACACACTCTGCAGTGTAACTGTCACTGTTCATTCCTGCGGCAACACACAACTTTACAAAAAAATAAATAAAAGACGAATAGGATTATAGTATAGTTGTTGTCATTGGGTGTCTTCTGGTAAAGGAATATTTCACGTAAAACCATTTGCACATTTTTTTTCTTAATACAAAGAAGTTTGAAGTTAAAATTGACAAGAAAAAAAAACAAATAATAATAAGTATAATAAATAAATGGACTAATAAGCTACTGTATATACATAATTTCAAGTTTTATTAAGTCAAGTGGTGATTACCAGAAAAACAACAACAACAATATAATATAATATAATATAATATAATATAATATAATATAATATAATATAATATAATACGCCAGTCTTCAGTCACATGATTCTTCAGAAATACTGTAATTCTAAGATGCTTATTTGGTGCTCAAGAAACATTTATTATTATTAATGAAATTGATATTGAAATTGTGATGTTTAATTATTGTTTTTCTTTTTTTTAATCATGATACATTTTTGATTCTTTGATAAATAGAAAGTTCACAATTACAACATTTATTTAAAAAAAAAAAAAAGTGTCTTTACTGACACTTTTGAACCGTTGTAACCCTGGACCACAAAACCAGTCTTAAGTTGCTGGGGTATATGTGTAGCAATAGCCAGAAGTACATTGTATGGGTCAAAATTATTGATTTTTCTTTTATGCCAAAAATCATTTGGACATTAAGTAAAGATCATGTTCCATGAAGGTAATTTGTAAATTTACTACTTTAAATATATCAAAGCTTCATTTTTGATTAGTAATATGCATTGCTAAGAACTTCATTTGAACAACTTTAAAGGCGATTTTCTCAATATTTAGATTTTTAGATTGCTCCCTCAGATTCCAGATTTTCAAATAGTTGTATATCGGCCAACTATTGTCCTATCATAACAAACCATACATCAATGGAAAGATTATTTATTCAGCTTTCATATGAAGTATAAATCGAAATTTTGAAAAATTGACCCTTATGACTGGTTTTTTGGTCCATGGTCACAATTTAAGGCTTAATGAAATTTTTCAAAACTAACCCCACTTCTTTTTTTTTTTTTTTCAGTAGTGTACAGTACAGTATGTATGAATGTATGAATTCAATTTTGGTGTTGTACAGCCTTATTCTTGTTAAAAATAACATTCTAGACTTACAGAAAAGTTATACAGGTGTCATGGGCGTAAAGAATAATGTTAGAATTTAAATATGTTGATATCTTCAGTATGTGTTTTCAAGCAAAATATCTAGGATTTATGAAACTGATCACAACTAATTAATCTTAAGGTTTAAATAATACAGATCAGTGCAATGCATGATAGGCATCATCAAGGGGTTACTATAATGGCCTAGAGAGGTACCACTTATTTGCACCCACCTTGCACTGACATTCAATGTGGCATAGGTTAAAAAAAAAAACATCACCATGAGTGGCTGCCATCACGCTGCCGATAATTGTCTACTGCTGTCCTCTTAAACCCCCTGGGGTTCAAAGAAGCCTTCGGCCATTGTTCTCAGACAGGGTGAAAATGAAAAAAAGAGAGAGGAGGGATAAGAGTGAGGGATGTGAGAGAGGACACAGAAAGAAGAGAGAGATAATGGTAATAAGAAGACAAAGACAAATACATGTTCTCAAGGGAAGCTGAAACAAAAGGAAAGACAGAGGTGACTTGCGGGTTCCCACTGAAGCAAAGTGTCAAAAGTTAACAGAAGAAATAGCTATTTGATGCCTTATTAAGAGTATTTAGTATGCATTTCTAGTATGCAACTGCTCTGACTTGCCAGTATGCTTACTAAGAATTTATTTATGTGTTAAATGTCATTACAAGCCACACGAAATATCAGTTAGAAGACATAAAGACTCATAAATGATAGTAAGGAAAAATAGCATAGACAGGAAGTAGGTGTAACAAAGGTTGACCATAAAATGAAAATTATCACCTATTTACTCACCCTCATATTAGCCAAATTGCATTCCTTATATTTATCCGTGGTACGCAAACTGTCAAATGATAAAATATTTACAGTAAATTCAATTTTTGTATTTTCAAACCCCAAAACATTGACAAAACAGTTAAATAAAAAAGTGGATCTCAGTCCACTGAGAGAAATCAAAAACATGTAATTTTCTGTTTTAATATTCTCTCAAAACCTCTGAAAGGTGTTGTGCTGCAATGAGAGAATCTTTGCACTCAGGCATCCGTGATCCCCTGTGGTCAATGACAAGCCCAGAATATGTCCAAACACCATCTGTTACCTTGAATTTACTTTACTTTGAGTAATTGCACTAATGCTGACACCATGAATATACTATCTAGGAATCTGGCTCACAGTAATATTGCTAAAGGGAATTCTGGGTAAAAAATAAATAAAAATCGTGTCCATATTGTGTCTACAGAAAAGATGTTTCTTAAAGGAACAGATCACCCAAAACTGAATGAATTCCAACCCAGGCTCATTCGAAATACGTGCCTCTAAATACATTTCTGCAACACCATTATTATGTACCTTACTGCATTTTTCGCATCAGGTTGAATGTGAAACATCCAGAGTGCAGCTAAAATGCGGGTTCAATACGTGACCCTGGCCCGTTTTTGTTATGTTGATTTAGGCACGTATTACTGTGTTTGAATTGTGTTGCTTCAGGTACATATTGTGGTGGTTCGTAATTCAAATATCCGAAGAATGTCGCTAAAAGTTAAAAATATACCCTAGACCAAACCCAGCCCTAAACCTACCTGATAGTGCTAACAAATGCAAAAGTGATATATAAACGAATTTGTTGATGCAATCATGCTATTTTAACTTCCTTATGTGGATTTGAGCTGTTTTGTTTGAACCGTTGTTTCACGGGGTTCGTACCAGAGCTCTTCACCACTTAAGCCAACTGAGTTAGAACACTCATGTTTATGAAGCTGGATATGTGATGGCACCTTCAAAAGTATCAGTTTTCAAATCTCGCAGCATGTTAAAATGGTTTTGAATTCTTAGCATAATATTACTCAACTATGTGAAATTTAGGCTTTATTAATCGAAACTGTGGACCTGCAAATCAGTTTTTTTTCTTTGTGTGAAAAGGAATAAAAGTTGTCGGAGTTTTACTGCCTCTAGTGTTCATTTCAACTGAAAACTGCAGCAATTTGTATGTATAGATATGTTTTTTGAGTTTGCAGAAATGTAGGTAGAGGCACGTATTTCCATTGAGCCTATGTTGATGAATTCTAAAAGTCATCCTTGCACATGAGTTTGGTATGAGAACAACTGGTGTTCACTGACAAGTCTTGTAATTGATCGTGGCACACCAAGTTTGAATATGCAAATGTGCAAATGAGATCTGATAGCTACAGCAGAGGGGGAAATGTTTAATGAATCATTGCTGACACAAAGTTATTGTATGATATCAGAAAGCTTGGAATATTGACTTATATGGACCACGTTTATGATATTATTTGTTATTTTTGGATCTTGACAGCCCCTGGTTACAATATATTTTTATATTATATCGAAAAGAGCAGCAGGAACATATTGCGAAACATCTTCTTTTGTGATTCACACTAGAAATAAAGTTGAACAGGTTTGGAACAACATAAATGAGTAAATAATAACAGAACTTTCATTTATGGTGAACTGTCTCTTAAAAATGATGCTAACACCTTCACTTTTTCAACTTTTAGAATGTGCCTTTTTAGAATTAACTTATAGAACCCTTCGAATTGCATTGCTGAGTCATGTAAGTAAAATTATTTTCACTGCTAGCGTTTCCTCTGTCCTTAAGCTTTTTCCCCATGACTCTATTGTTTTTTGTTGCTTAGCCAGAGTTTTGGCTCCTGAGGGGAACGCACTGACACATTCTGACAACATTTGCCTCCATTTAGCTAAAAATGTGCACAAGGCTCCTTATGGTTTTACAAGCTTATCTGACTTGGCACCGTATCTGTCGCTGTCAGTATACATGTGGCCCACGGCTCCAAAAAAACAAAATGAGGGAAATAAAAACTCCCTGATCTTTGTTGGTTCACCGCGGCTGTATAAAGATTAAATAGTTACAAGTTGCCTGAAACATTTGTCCAAAAATAAGTTGTTGTTTTTTTTCCCTTTTTTTTTTCCCCTGCAAAAATGACTGGTAGCAATGTGTTTCCGAAAAGGTGAAAGTTTAAGGCATGAGTCCTCCGGCTGTGCCTGGAAGATGTTAGGGGTGAGAACTGGAAAGGCCCTTTTTGTTCTCCTCAAGTGTGATCTCCCAGAGGGGGTGAGAACAAAGCACAAACATGACGCCACCCGTTTGTACTTGAGTTTTGCGACACAGCACAGCAGGTAGCCGGGGAGCCATGCCAACAACAAGTGGGCCATTCGAGAGGCAGTGTGAAAAACAAAGAGGAAAATGCTGGCAGCACAGAATCTTTAAGGTTATTGTGTGTGTAGAGTTTAATTATGGACTGCTCTCATGTGAGACACATGCACATCTGGAACACCAGCCTGGCCTTTATCTCAAACTGCCTCATTTCTTACTGCTGCAAACACATGCAGTCTTTTTCTTTTTTTTCCTCAAAAAAGCACTTAAAATTGCAGAATTACTAGAGATCCATTATATTACTCCATGTTTTTGAACACTGTGGCTCAATGTCAACACAACAGGTGAAATATCTGTTTCAATGGCTGACACATTTTGTACTTTATAAATGCATACTTTATAGATTACAGTAATACTACATATATATATATATATATATATATATATATATATAGTTATTTTCCAAAAGTGTAAGATATCAGAGACTGAATCAGACAAAGTGAAGATGCGATCAGAACATTGAAACCTGAGGAGCTGGAATTCAGAGAGGCTCCAAGAAACAGAATGTAATAAATCTGTCCAGATTCGAGCACCAGCTAGTTTGAAGCAAACTAACCAGCAAGCCTCTTTCACAAAACAGCTTGCAACATTGAGACAAAAGAATACTTATTAACAATTCCAGTTCAAGAAGGAGACTGTCAAATGTGTTGCAAGTAATCAAGACTGATGTTCACATGTAAACCTGTGATAGAAAATCACGAGCTACAGACTCTCTTGTGTGGGTCTCCACACACAGAAGACAAAGAACCAGACTGAAAGTCCTTCGTTCATAGAGACTATCTGTTCACATGTACTAAAAATAATCTTAAAAGGACACACAAGTTATTTCTCTGCATAGAAATAACCTATACTATGTTTGTAAACTACACATTAGATTATCATGCTTTAATCAAATATTAGGTATGAGAGAGATGGTAGTATACGTTGTGTCAAAATGGTTGATTTATTACCCTCATAAAAATTCCACCCCCCTCCCATAACTGGACACCTGTTTGGACACCTGTTTGTACACCCCTAGCCCCCACCGTCTCTAAGCGGCCATTTTATTGACCTTATGGTGAACTTAAGAATTTATGACAATGTGTGTGTGTGTATGTGTGTGTGTGGGGCCGATGTTATGTGGTTTAAACTTTAAATGGTGAATTTGTGTTAAATGGGGTAAAGGGAAGTTTTTATTAAAGTGTTTTCACATACATATCAAGAAAAAAAAACATCAAACATGTGTGTAAAACGTACAAAGACTGTTTATTTCCCTACAAGTGGAGACTTAAAACAGGAAAAACGTAGAAAATAAAACAAAAAAGCATTAGATACTATCTTAAGTCGTTTGACAAAGTTAAATAGAAGAAGTGAGCGCGTTCGTTTAAACCTATTTTGCGGTTTTAAAAAGTTGTGACTTTATAACAGGTACAAAGTTAAATAATATAGATTCGTTTTTATCTTACGATGGTACGTATGTTTTTCCCTTACAAGTGGACAGTAGTCTTGTTAAAACAGTTTTAGGAAAAACTAAAACAAATAAAAAAACATTAGATACGCTATTTTTCCTATCATTAGAATTTAAAACTAGATCGTTTGACAAAGTTAAATAAATAGAAGAGTTGCGAGCACGTTCGTTTATCTATAACAAAAAAGAATCGGATGCGTTAGTTAAAACAATAAGATATTTATCAAAAAACTATGTCTTGCTTTAAAAAAATAGTTTGACTTTATAACAGACATAAAGTTAAATAATATAGAGACGAGTTCTCTTACCGTGAAGTGAAATAAAAAATATCAGACCGTTAAAACACCAGCATAAGATAGCTGTAAAAATCTTCTCGCATTACAATTGAAAACCTAGCATTTGTCCCAACTTAGAAAAGTTAAACAAATGTCTATCTTACGCAGCGTCCGTTTACACAACCTCACGCTTCTGTGTCAAAACTGAGAATGAGCTGCGGGCCGCTGTCAGGACACACCCACAGCACCGCCCTCTAACGCTGTAAGGAGAGTCTGAAGATTTGCATGTTAAAGAAATTAAAGTAATGTTTTAACATTAGAACAAAGTTATTTTATAAATATTTTACATTTCTCAATTAATGAAACCGTTCACCATTCATCATAAAACTTTTCACTTTAAAAGGTTACATAACCTTCTTGTAAACAAACGCCCCACAGGGGAAAAATGTTGTTTGTTTGTCTTATTTTATTTTAGTTATTCACACTTAACACCTTTTATTTATTTACTCTTTGATATTGTCAATCTTAAAACTTCTAGTGTGCTGCGTCGGTTAAAATACACGTGCGGGAAGAAACTGAAATGTATACAGAGTAATAAAATCAGCACACCTCTCTGATTTTCTAGCCGTAAGACTTGTTATCAGTTGAAACAGACGTACAACCTCTAAACATTTACATCAACACACAATATGCAAAATATCACCGCTCATGCACCGCAATGAAACGAGAGAAGTTTGAAGATGGCGCGCAGAATCCTTGACGCCGTGCTATATCAGTTGCACGCGCAAATATCAGAATGAAAAGTGGTAAGAGAGGATTACACTGTGATTTTCTCACCGTAACACTTGCGTGTGTTATCTATCAATTGAAACAGAAGTGCGTAATTAAACCTCTAAAGTTTTACAACATGCACCTGCGAGCGCGCAGGGTCTGATGCGAACTTTGCCTAAAGTTCACTGATCAAAGCATCTCTATGGCATCTATTTTATGACGTGCACCTGCGTGTGTGAACTCTGTCGAAGGTTTAGACAAAACTTCCCAACCCGGTCAAAGGAAGTGTGACCTATTGAACCTTTTCATGACAGGCATCTGGTGAAGTTAGGAGAATTGAGTATTTATTAATGTAATTTATAATCTATTCGAATGTGTTGGGGTTTAAATTAACGTTCAGGGAAGTGATGAGATAGAAAAAGAAGGCGATAACCACAAACTTAAATAAATACAGGTCCCCAAGATGGACGATTTTAATAAGACGGTCTATAGGAAAACATTCTTTAATTTACTTCATTTACCTATTATTTCTTTGTTTCACTCATATATTTTTCAACCGTCAACACAAAAACACACACACAACCACACACACACAAACATTCAACATATCTACACGTAAACATCCACATAAAACAACCATACAGTTAAATATTTAAACTTATGATGTCTCATACAAACCTTTTTTAAAGAACGTTTAGAATCACACTGGGTATCTTTACAAGGTGATGAAAAGCAGCATGATTAAACAATGATACAACTTTTGTTTTAACAAATAAGTTTAACCTAAACTTATAACAAACCTAAAATCATGATCCTTTAGACCAGAGCAAGGATTAGAAGCAGTCAAACGATCCTCTGAGTAAAGCAAGACTCTTACAGAGATTTTTCTTTAGGAATTGGACCTATATTAGACTGAAAATTACTTAAGATTGTCTGCAACAAAAGTATAAGGTCCCACAAATGCTTCTCAGGATCTTTACAACAGATTAGACTTTCTTTCTCACCTTAAAAACGGTATTATTAACCGCAGAGTTTAAATGTAGCATTTGTTCACAGTATAATGTTCTATTAAAATAAAAACAACTGGTCTATATAGGTTTATCTGACTAAGAGTTGATCAAATAACTGATATAAGAAACATGCAAATATTTGATAAGTCCATCTTATCACACCACAACCTGACGTGTCTGATGGTTTATGATGATATCTTACTGATGCAGATGTGTTAAGTGTCTGTAAAATAGTTTAAAAAGTCATATTTTTAGCTTTCACGTAGGATTTGTGTCCACGCTCAAGTGGTTTTGTGTAACAGAATCCTGAGACAAATGAAAACAGAATGCGTGAAAGGGTTTTCTCTTTAAGATATTTGTAATGACAGACTAAAAGCTTTATAAAACAATCGTGTGTATGCATTTCTCTCGTACATGTATACAGTAACCGATGAATACACAAAACAGTATTAATACATAACCTCATAAATTCAGCGTAATTCTATCATATCAATCAATAATAAAAGATTTAATTATATACCGTATCAGACTTTCTCTTCAAAACACAAACTTTCTTAAGACTTTTTTAAATGTGTTGAACAATCGGTTTTGGGGGAAAACAGTATAGTTTTGTGTTTCTATTTTAGGATGCTTGTAGTTAATCCCGTCTTTATCTAAAATATTTTTGTATTCAAACTGTCTCACGCACACACACACATGTTGGTTTTAATGTTTTCTGGGGACTCTCCATAGGCGTAATGGTTTTTATACTGAACAAACTGTGTGCGCTATTGCCCTACACCAACCCTACACCTAAACTTAGCCCTCACAGGAGACTTTGTCCATTTTTAGATTTTCAAAAGAACACCATTTAGTATGTTTTTTTTTTTTAAGCCTTTTGAATTACGGGGACATAGGCAGTGTCCTCATAAACCACCTTCATATTGTAATACCTCTGTCATACCCACGTCATTATACAAATTTGTGTCCTCATAAACCACATAAACATGCACACAGGTACACACAGCTTTCCCGGTCAGCCGCAAATTGCCAACAATATTCTTAACTTTGTTTTATCATTCAGCTGTAGCTAAAACCTATAACGGAGTTATACTATAGATGCTGAAAGAGCTCATTAACCTGTTTAACTCTAAAAATGTTAACAATGTCGCTCACGAGTAGTTTAACAAACAAGGGTACGCTCATAAAACAAGTCTGGAAGCGATTTGAAGCATTCTAACAACAAGTACAACCGCTGCAGAAAATAGCACCGCAGTAGGCTAAACTCTGGATGTGATATCGACCGACTTATCAGATGTTCAACATATTATTACAAGGTCTTGCTTATAGTTTATGATGAAGCTAGAAAAATATAAGAACACAACCAAATCCTAACGCTATTTCACGAAATAACGCAACAACGGGTGCTCCGTTTCAACATATACACGTCAAATCTGTTTTACCCTAAGTATATCCTATTCTTCTTATATATATCTATCTATATATATATATATAGATATATATATATTTGTTTACGCTAAATAGCTACGTTTTAACAATTCTTTTTGTTTTTACAAAGATGTTATATTGAACGCGTGTAACTAATACCTCCTTCAAACGTTGCGGCCTTTCAGGTCAGCGAACCACAATACCCAGCATACACCTCAGACTACAAACGTGGCCGTCGGGGATCCATATGCCAAAATGCTCGTGCGTGACAGCGCTCTAAACCGTAGGACTTCTGATTATACGGGTGCACAGATATAAAAAGACACGCATTTCCACACTTTTTGTGAAGTACACGCACCTTTCCGTGTTGTGATGATGTAAACCCTTTTTGTGGTCTCTGTTAGCGACGTGAAGTCCAATTCATTTCTGCGAAACGATTCTTTCCCACAGTTCGGTTCAGTGATTCGGTTCAAACAACCAATTCTTTGTCTCATTAAGTCGTCTCGCTGTAATCAAAATGGGTGTGAAAGGTGGGATAACATATTAACGTGATGTTTTGGTACGTGTCTTACACAACTGTGCGTTACTTAACGTTTTTATTAAGTTTTAATATAAAAGGTAATAGTCTGTTAACAATTTTGATGCTTTTATTATGAAATCGTACAAAGAACCACTAAAGTACGCACTGTTTGTTAACACGGAATACTCAAAATAATAACCTACTACGAGGTTTATTTACAGCATGCCGAATGTAATACAGTTAAACAGAAACATTACAACATTTCAAACTTGTTAAACAACAGCTTCAATACATTCCTCTTATGAAAACGATTAAAATCGAATGCTGTCAAACAGAATGTTGTCTGCAAGTTCCCGACGTGTAAATTACCAACAAGTTCTCAATATTCTCAATATGAAAATATGTTCAAAACGCATAAACATCCATCACGCATATAGTTTGTGCGTCGATTTAACACGTTCTGTACATACGATCAAAAACACGACCGACAGACAGACAAACCCTCAACGATAGCTGAGATGGATCAGGAGGGAGGACAAAATTATTATTATTCGTCACAATAACATACCGGGTCCGAGAAATTTGATACCCTTACTACAGATTTTGCGACATTCTTTATTCTAGTTGTTATTTTCCTCTTATTCAATCATAAACCTGCAAGAGTTAAATTAATTGATAACATTTGAACAAATTCTCTAAGTGAAAAAATGAAATCCTGTGTTTTACGTTCAGATTTGTCTGGTCGTTTTGCGATATTGCATCATTCTGTAATTCGGGTTAACGGGGTTAAATTCTCAAAAGAAATACAACAACGATTAAATGACAGTCCTTCTACATGACACCGCTTAAGACTAAACAACACTAAAGGACATCTTTCTGGTCTGTCTACGATGTGTACGTTCACAAGACAAACCTCCACTTCAAATTATTTCCCTTGAGGCGTTTGTCCACTGAATCTTTTTCAACACAACGACATTAAACATTAAAGAGTGTTATCGGTCACTATCGCCATCTTCTGTGAGTCAAATAAAGCAACATCTCTGGCGTACCTAAGCATCTACAATGCGTGCATGCGGTAAACATCTTTGTTTCTCCACTTCTGTCATTTTTGTTAGATGTAATGCAAACAATATTTTGAGAACTATGATGTTCCACGCTTTGTAAAGGTTATAGAAAGAATTCAAACATAATTTTTACATAGGAATTATCTTTGCGCAAAGCCGATCGACTAAAAATCATTGAATTACAAAATGCAAAACTGTATACACCATTTAAGAAAAATTGCTCTAATGCCTACAGAATACAGAAATCCGCCTCTTGATCTATTGCGACTGGCATTTTACTAAGTCAGACGATCGGCATTACGGATGACGCGGCTCACATTTTGTTTGCTGGACTGCATATGCCATTACGCTGTACTGTAGGTGAGGCCCTCCCTCTGAGAACCATCAGCATTCGGTGTTTATAGAAATAAATGAAAATTAAGAAAAATGTATTGTGAGTGTTTGACTAAGTCGGTATTTCTTTTTTAGGACAATTATACATCTATTTGATGTGAGACTTCATTAAGGCGTACTGTTTTACACTTACAGCTGCAACGTATCTCACCATCGTACTCAAAGTTACACATTCAGTAAAGTCTGAAGTTGTACGCGATCTTGAAAAGGCTACAGACACAAAATATTAAGGATTTTTTATGCTTCCTATGTAACTCAAGAGTCCGAGTCACTAAGAAAATTATCATATGAATACAGAAAACCCACTCATGATCATCTGGGTTTATTTTTGTAAATGTTGTTTTAAATTACTTTTTTCTTATAACAAACAACTAATACTGAAATCCTCTCTTCTAAATATATTGATACCACTCTATACTTTTTCATTGTTTTTTAGATGAAGACTATTCTCTGAATTCGGTCAATCATGTCGCGACTGCTTGCTGGAAAACATGAACAAATGCATTATAAGATAATAAAAGAATAATCCTTGTACAAGAGTTTGTTTAAACCGAGATTGTGATGTACTGCAGATCTTTTTCTGCTCTGTCTACAAAGCGGCCATCAGACACAAGCATCCCCCGATCTTACCGTTTCTCCGTTACATGTACATCTATGTCATTTAGAACACAAAGTTGCACATTACAAATTGAAGATGGTGTGGAAACACTATTTTCTTTGTACGCGTCTCTAAACAGGTCTTTAATAAATAAATCACAGACGTCATGTAGTTGAATTCATTGAAAGGTGCGCATTTTTGGCCGTTTTAGACGGTCTGCTCCAGCACACAGACGCGTTTTAGGTATTCATCTGACCAAAAGGTTTGATCCTGGGGAAACACGCACAACAGCGGCTGTGTTTTGTCACGATTGTCTTCATAATTGATCCGCTTTTATTAAAACAATGCAGTGCGAAGTTACTGTATTCAACAGCACGGTCCCTTGAAATATTTTAGTATATTTTTTCCCCCCTTCTAAATATCTTAACATGTATTTAGCTTAAATATTGTTTGTTAAGCGTTTACAAAGTTGTCATGCCTGTCGTTGAATTTTATAACATATATTTCACCAAACCTAAAGGACAGAAAATTAGGTTTAGCATAAGTCCGCGTTTCAGCTAAAACGCAAGAGAACTGAGATTTCTTCACTGAGATAATCTACAGAATGTGAAACAAACTCATTAGAGTTACATTAGAGTTTTGGATTCTAGCGCATGTCGAATATTGTTTGTTAGGTATAACACCTCATTATTTGAAGACTCATAGGCTGCTGTATAAATCACAAAGTTTTCCACTGTAGTAGGGCGACTCTGAAACCAGACCAAAAATAAATAAATTAGTCGTAGCAGTATGACAATTGTTGTTTTTATCTTTCTATGATTTGTTTGTGTTGTTCCGAACCACGGTTTCATTTTACCTATTGTATCGTCATGTGTGATTGTAAAAGTTTTGTCTGTGAGTGTCTTGTTTTTTTTTTACAAACAGTACTGCTGTAATGTTAGCGAACTCTTTGCGTTCGTCAATATTTATGCAAATTTGCTTGATGAAATAAATATACCCTCTTCATTCACAATATTGTATCAGGTATAAGATACAAGATCCTTTCTTATTACATTGATAACAAACAAACAAAAAACTTATCTTAGCCGTGACCGATGTTTAGGAATTCCTGGCGACAACCCCACCCACCCTGTACACCAGCCAACAGGTTGAGGGCGGTTCCGAAATCTAAAACCGTCGATGACTGGCCTGACAAACTCAGTTACGGCGTTGCTACCAGGTTTGAAAGTGCAGACGGCGGAGCTACCAAAAACAATCAAAACGTTATATACATGGATCGACAGAATCAGCTTCAAGAATCCAATTCATCTGAGCCTGACGCCCCCCGCAATGTTTCTACTGATAACGCCTCGGCGGATCTGAACCATAAACCGGAAACTGAAAGCGAAATTCCACAGGACCGTCGCGGATTAAAACGGTCAATCAAGATTTTAGGAAACGGGGACAACGTTCTATATCGGTTAGGGGACAAAACGTATCTCTTGGAAAGAATCGAATTCTGAAAAATCGTCTGACGCTGTGCAAAAGCTAATGGATCGTGACCGGAGTTCTGGAGATGTCGCGGATGTGCGACTGGAGTCCGACTACGGTACTGGAAAAACGTGTCTTGTAAAAGACGTCATAGACCCCGCTGTTAAACCGCATTACCGAGGACAGATGATCAAACTGATGCAAACGGTCATCGAGCATGCTTGCGATCCGAATCACGATTGTGCGGGGGATACAGAGCGTGTAAAAAATCTCAAGAACGAAATGGATATTGTAAGAAGCCTGAAAAATAACCCATGGCCTGATTTGAGTAGCATGTTTCTCACCGGCAAAGAGTCTGCCTTTTTAATAACCAGAAAAATTCTGGATGTAACGTCCGAATGTGAGGATGAAATGGACATTAACGAGGTTCTCTGTCTGTGTACGTGCATAACAGATTTATGCACGTCGTTGGCTGCAAAAAATTGTGATTCTATAACGTGTGAAATTGTTGAATCGCTGGTTGATTTTATATTTGAGCAAAACATGTTTGTCTGCAGAGATTTTCTTTTCTGGCTAGACCACCGGTATAATGTCGTTACTACCGCTTGTTTGTAAATTTGTCACTACTTCAATGTATGATTGTATACTCAACGATATATTGTTGAAATAAAAGGTTGTCACAACTCCTTGTTCTGTTCTCTGACTTCATAAAAATGTCATTATTTAAAACGTTTAAAGGTAACTATTTAAGCGGTACAGAGTAAGTTTTTTGTTTGTTTGTTATCAATGTAATAAGAAAGGATCTTGTATCTTATACCTGATACAATATTGTGAATGAAGAGGGTATATTTATTTCATCAAGCAAATTTGCATAAATATTGACGAACGCAAAGAGTTCGCTAACATTACAGCAGTACTGTTTGTAAAAAAAAAACAAGACACTCACAGACAAAACTTTTACAATCACACATGACGATACAATAGGTAAAATGAAACCGTGGTTCGGAACAACACAAACAAATCATAGAAAGATAAAAACAACAATTGTCATACTGCTACGACTAATTTATTTATTTTTGGTCTGGTTTCAGAGTCGCCCTACTACAGTGGAAAACTTTGTGATTTATACAGCAGCCTATGAGTCTTCAAATAATGAGGTGTTATACCTAACAAACAATATTCGACATGCGCTAGAATCCAAAACTCTAATGTAACTCTAATGAGTTTGTTTCACATTCTGTAGATTATCTCAGTGAAGAAATCTCAGTTCTCTTGCGTTTTAGCTGAAACGCGGACTTATGCTAAACCTAATTTTCTGTCCTTTAGGTTTGGTGAAATATATGTTATAAAATTCAACGACAGGCATGACAACTTTGTAAACGCTTAACAAACAATATTTAAGCTAAATACATGTTAAGATATTTAGAAGGGGGGAAAAAATATACTAAAATATTTCAAGGGACCGTGCTGTTGAATACAGTAACTTCGCACTGCATTGTTTTAATAAAAGCGGATCAATTATGAAGACAATCGTGACAAAACACAGCCGCTGTTGTGCGTGTTTCCCCAGGATCAAACCTTTTGGTCAGATGAATACCTAAAACGCGTCTGTGTGCTGGAGCAGACCGTCTAAAACGGCCAAAAATGCGCACCTTTCAATGAATTCAACTACATGACGTCTGTGATTTATTTATTAAAGACCTGTTTAGAGACGCGTACAAAGAAAATAGTGTTTCCACACCATCTTCAATTTGTAATGTGCAACTTTGTGTTCTAAATGACATAGATGTACATGTAACGGAGAAACGGTAAGATCGGGGGATGCTTGTGTCTGATGGCCGCTTTGTAGACAGAGCAGAAAAAGATCTGCAGTACATCACAATCTCGGTTTAAACAAACTCTTGTACAAGGATTATTCTTTTATTATCTTATAATGCATTTGTTCATGTTTTCCAGCAAGCAGTCGCGACATGATTGACCGAATTCAGAGAATAGTCTTCATCTAAAAAACAATGAAAAAGTATAGAGTGGTATCAATATATTTAGAAGAGAGGATTTCAGTATTAGTTGTTTGTTATAAGAAAAAAGTAATTTAAAACAACATTTACAAAAATAAACCCAGATGATCATGAGTGGGTTTTCTGTATTCATATGATAATTTTCTTAGTGACTCGGACTCTTGAGTTACATAGGAAGCATAAAAAATCCTTAATATTTTGTGTCTGTAGCCTTTTCAAGATCGCGTACAACTTCAGACTTTACTGAATGTGTAACTTTGAGTACGATGGTGAGATACGTTGCAGCTGTAAGTGTAAAACAGTACGCCTTAATGAAGTCTCACATCAAATAGATGTATAATTGTCCTAAAAAAGAAATACCGACTTAGTCAAACACTCACAATACATTTTTCTTAATTTTCATTTATTTCTATAAACACCGAATGCTGATGGTTCTCAGAGGGAGGGCCTCACCTACAGTACAGCGTAATGGCATATGCAGTCCAGCAAACAAAATGTGAGCCGCGTCATCCGTAATGCCGATCGTCTGACTTAGTAAAATGCCAGTCGCAATAGATCAAGAGGCGGATTTCTGTATTCTGTAGGCATTAGAGCAATTTTTCTTAAATGGTGTATACAGTTTTGCATTTTGTAATTCAATGATTTTTAGTCGATCGGCTTTGCGCAAAGATAATTCCTATGTAAAAATTATGTTTGAATTCTTTCTATAACCTTTACAAAGCGTGGAACATCATAGTTCTCAAAATATTGTTTGCATTACATCTAACAAAAATGACAGAAGTGGAGAAACAAAGATGTTTACCGCATGCACGCATTGTAGATGCTTAGGTACGCCAGAGATGTTGCTTTATTTGACTCACAGAAGATGGCGATAGTGACCGATAACACTCTTTAATGTTTAATGTCGTTGTGTTGAAAAAGATTCAGTGGACAAACGCCTCAAGGGAAATAATTTGAAGTGGAGGTTTGTCTTGTGAACGTACACATCGTAGACAGACCAGAAAGATGTCCTTTAGTGTTGTTTAGTCTTAAGCGGTGTCATGTAGAAGGACTGTCATTTAATCGTTGTTGTATTTCTTTTGAGAATTTAACCCCGTTAACCCGAATTACAGAATGATGCAATATCGCAAAACGACCAGACAAATCTGAACGTAAAACACAGGATTTCATTTTTTCACTTAGAGAATTTGTTCAAATGTTATCAATTAATTTAACTCTTGCAGGTTTATGATTGAATAAGAGGAAAATAACAACTAGAATAAAGAATGTCGCAAAATCTGTAGTAAGGGTATCAAATTTCTCGGACCCGGTATGTTATTGTGACGAATAATAATAATTTTGTCCTCCCTCCTGATCCATCTCAGCTATCGTTGAGGGTTTGTCTGTCTGTCGGTCGTGTTTTTGATCGTATGTACAGAACGTGTTAAATCGACGCACAAACTATATGCGTGATGGATGTTTATGCGTTTTGAACATATTTTCATATTGAGAATATTGAGAACTTGTTGGTAATTTACACGTCGGGAACTTGCAGACAACATTCTGTTTGACAGCATTCGATTTTAATCGTTTTCATAAGAGGAATGTATTGAAGCTGTTGTTTAACAAGTTTGAAATGTTGTAATGTTTCTGTTTAACTGTATTACATTCGGCATGCTGTAAATAAACCTCGTAGTAGGTTATTATTTTGAGTATTCCGTGTTAACAAACAGTGCGTACTTTAGTGGTTCTTTGTACGATTTCATAATAAAAGCATCAAAATTGTTAACAGACTATTACCTTTTATATTAAAACTTAATAAAAACGTTAAGTAACGCACAGTTGTGTAAGACACGTACCAAAACATCACGTTAATATGTTATCCCACCTTTCACACCCATTTTGATTACAGCGAGACGACTTAATGAGACAAAGAATTGGTTGTTTGAACCGAATCACTGAACCGAACTGTGGGAAAGAATCGTTTCGCAGAAATGAATTGGACTTCACGTCGCTAACAGAGACCACAAAAAGGGTTTACATCATCACAACACGGAAAGGTGCGTGTACTTCACAAAAAGTGTGGAAATGCGTGTCTTTTTATATCTGTGCACCCGTATAATCAGAAGTCCTACGGTTTAGAGCGCTGTCACGCACGAGCATTTTGGCATATGGATCCCCGACGGCCACGTTTGTAGTCTGAGGTGTATGCTGGGTATTGTGGTTCGCTGACCTGAAAGGCCGCAACGTTTGAAGGAGGTATTAGTTACACGCGTTCAATATAACATCTTTGTAAAAACAAAAAGAATTGTTAAAACGTAGCTATTTAGCGTAAACAAATATATATATATCTATATATATATATATAGATAGATATATATAAGAAGAATAGGATATACTTAGGGTAAAACAGATTTGACGTGTATATGTTGAAACGGAGCACCCGTTGTTGCGTTATTTCGTGAAATAGCGTTAGGATTTGGTTGTGTTCTTATATTTTTCTAGCTTCATCATAAACTATAAGCAAGACCTTGTAATAATATGTTGAACATCTGATAAGTCGGTCGATATCACATCCAGAGTTTAGCCTACTGCGGTGCTATTTTCTGCAGCGGTTGTACTTGTTGTTAGAATGCTTCAAATCGCTTCCAGACTTGTTTTATGAGCGTACCCTTGTTTGTTAAACTACTCGTGAGCGACATTGTTAACATTTTTAGAGTTAAACAGGTTAATGAGCTCTTTCAGCATCTATAGTATAACTCCGTTATAGGTTTTAGCTACAGCTGAATGATAAAACAAAGTTAAGAATATTGTTGGCAATTTGCGGCTGACCGGGAAAGCTGTGTGTACCTGTGTGCATGTTTATGTGGTTTATGAGGACACAAATTTGTATAATGACGTGGGTATGACAGAGGTATTACAATATGAAGGTGGTTTATGAGGACACTGCCTATGTCCCCGTAATTCAAAAGGCTTAAAAAAAAAAAACATACTAAATGGTGTTCTTTTGAAAATCTAAAAATGGACAAAGTCTCCTGTGAGGGCTAAGTTTAGGTGTAGGGTTGGTGTAGGGCAATAGCGCACACAGTTTGTTCAGTATAAAAACCATTACGCCTATGGAGAGTCCCCAGAAAACATTAAAACCAACATGTGTGTGTGTGCGTGAGACAGTTTGAATACAAAAATATTTTAGATAAAGACGGGATTAACTACAAGCATCCTAAAATAGAAACACAAAACTATACTGTTTTCCCCCAAAACCGATTGTTCAACACATTTAAAAAAGTCTTAAGAAAGTTTGTGTTTTGAAGAGAAAGTCTGATACGGTATATAATTAAATCTTTTATTATTGATTGATATGATAGAATTACGCTGAATTTATGAGGTTATGTATTAATACTGTTTTGTGTATTCATCGGTTACTGTATACATGTACGAGAGAAATGCATACACACGATTGTTTTATAAAGCTTTTAGTCTGTCATTACAAATATCTTAAAGAGAAAACCCTTTCACGCATTCTGTTTTCATTTGTCTCAGGATTCTGTTACACAAAACCACTTGAGCGTGGACACAAATCCTACGTGAAAGCTAAAAATATGACTTTTTAAACTATTTTACAGACACTTAACACATCTGCATCAGTAAGATATCATCATAAACCATCAGACACGTCAGGTTGTGGTGTGATAAGATGGACTTATCAAATATTTGCATGTTTCTTATATCAGTTATTTGATCAAATCTTAGTCAGATAAACCTATATAGACCAGTTGTTTTTATTTTAATAGAACATTATACTGTGAACAAATGCTACATTTAAACTCTGCGGTTAATAATACCGTTTTTAAGGTGAGAAAGAAAGTCTAATCTGTTGTAAAGATCCTGAGAAGCATTTGTGGGACCTTATACTTTTGTTGCAGACAATCTTAAGTAATTTTCAGTCTAATATAGGTCCAATTCCTAAAGAAAAATCTCTGTAAGAGTCTTGCTTTACTCAGAGGATCGTTTGACTGCTTCTAATCCTTGCTCTGGTCTAAAGGATCATGATTTTAGGTTTGTTATAAGTTTAGGTTAAACTTATTTGTTAAAACAAAAGTTGTATCATTGTTTAATCATGCTGCTTTTCATCACCTTGTAAAGATACCCAGTGTGATTCTAAACGTTCTTTAAAAAAGGTTTGTATGAGACATCATAAGTTTAAATATTTAACTGTATGGTTGTTTATGTGGATGTTTACGTGTAGATATGTTGAATGTTTGTGTGTGTGTGTGTGTGTGTGTGTTTGTGTTGACGGTTGAAAAATATATGAGTGAAACAAAGAAATAATAGGTAAATGAAGTAAATTAAAGAATGTTTTCCTATAGACCGTCTTATTAAAATCGTCATCTTTGGGGACCTGTATTTATTTAAGTTTGTGGTTATCGCCTTCTTTTTCTATCTCATCACTTCCTGAACGTTAATTTAAACCCCACCATTCGAATAGATTATAAATACATTATAAATACTCAATTCTCAACTACACCTAACTTCACCAGATGCCTGTCATGAAAAGGTTCAATAGGTCACACTTCCTTTGACCGGGTTGGGAAGTTTTGTCTAAACCTTCGACAGAGTTCACACACGCAGGTGCACGTCATAAAATAGATGCCATAGAGATGCTTTGATCAGTGAACTTTAGGCAAAGTTCGCATCAGACCCTGCGCGCTCGCAGGTGCATGTTGTAAAACTTTAGAGGTTTAATTACGCACTTCTGTTTCAATTGATAGATAACACACGCAAGTGTTACGGTGAGAAAATCACAGTGTAATCCTCTCTTACCACTTTTCATTCTGATATTTGCGCGTGCAACTGATATAGCACGGCGTCAAGGATTCTGCGCGCCATCTTCAAACTTCTCTCGTTTCATTGCGGTGCATGAGCGGTGATATTTTGCATATTGTGTGTTGATGTAAATGTTTAGAGGTTGTACGTCTGTTTCAACTGATAACAAGTCTTACGGCTAGAAAATCAGAGAGGTGTGCTGATTTTATTACTCTGTATACATTTCAGTTTCTTCCCGCACGTGTATTTTAACCGACGCAGCACACTAGAAGTTTTAAGATTGACAATATCAAAGAGTAAATAAATAAAAGGTGTTAAGTGTGAATAACTAAAATAAAATAAGACAAACAAACAACATTTTTCCCCTGTGGGGCGTTTGTTTACAAGAAGGTTATGTAACCTTTTAAAGTGAAAAGTTTTATGATGAATGGTGAACGGTTTCATTAATTGAGAAATGTAAAATATTTATAAAATAACTTTGTTCTAATGTTAAAACATTACTTTAATTTCTTTAACATGCAAATCTTCAGACTCTCCTTACAGCGTTAGAGGGCGGTGCTGTGGGTGTGTCCTGACAGCGGCCCGCAGCTCATTCTCAGTTTTGACACAGAAGCGTGAGGTTGTGTAAACGGACGCTGCGTAAGATAGACATTTGTTTAACTTTTCTAAGTTGGGACAAATGCTAGGTTTTCAATTGTAATGCGAGAAGATTTTTACAGCTATCTTATGCTGGTGTTTTAACGGTCTGATATTTTTTATTTCACTTCACGGTAAGAGAACTCGTCTCTATATTATTTAACTTTATGTCTGTTATAAAGTCAAACTATTTTTTTAAAGCAAGACATAGTTTTTTGATAAATATCTTATTGTTTTAACTAACGCATCCGATTCTTTTTTGTTATAGATAAACGAACGTGCTCGCAACTCTTCTATTTATTTAACTTTGTCAAACGATCTAGTTTTAAATTCTAATGATAGGAAAAATAGCGTATCTAATGTTTTTTTATTTGTTTTAGTTTTTCCTAAAACTGTTTTAACAAGACTACTGTCCACTTGTAAGGGAAAAACATACGTACCATCGTAAGATAAAAACGAATCTATATTATTTAACTTTGTACCTGTTATAAAGTCACAACTTTTTAAAACCGCAAAATAGGTTTAAACGAACGCGCTCACTTCTTCTATTTAACTTTGTCAAACGACTTAAGATAGTATCTAATGCTTTTTTGTTTTATTTTCTACGTTTTTCCTGTTTTAAGTCTCCACTTGTAGGGAAATAAACAGTCTTTGTACGTTTTACACACATGTTTGATGTTTTTTTTTCTTGATATGTATGTGAAAACACTTTAATAAAAACTTCCCTTTACCCCATTTAACACAAATTCACCATTTAAAGTTTAAACCACATAACATCGGCCCCACACACACACATACACACACACACATTGTCATAAATTCTTAAGTTCACCATAAGGTCAATAAAATGGCCGCTTAGAGACGGTGGGGGCTAGGGGTGTACAAACAGGTGTCCAAACAGGTGTCCAGTTATGGGAGGGGGGTGGAATTTTTATGAGGGTAATAAATCAACCATTTTGACACAATGTATACTACCATCTCTCTGGTATGTTTTTTTTAATCACTATTGAATAGCTGAAGGATTCAGATGCATGTGTGGTATGTATGAGTTTGAAAATTCATGCTTTAAATGTTTCTTCCAATCAATTCTTTGTCAAATGTATCATAGTCTTGTTATAGAAATCGATGTTCAAAAGTATACTTTGCAATAGCCTGTAAAGTCCGGACCTCTGACTGAACAGATAACAAGTTGATTTATTAGTGGGGTGGAGAAACAGAGCAATACCCGAGCAAGGACAGTATCTAATTGGTCAAGACGTCCAGATGGGACGGTCTGAAAGCAGAGTTTAAAAGCTCAGGACACCATCTTTTATTTCTCTTGGCTCCTCTTCTCTCTTGTCACTCTCACTCTTCTTCGTAAAAATGCTCTCTTTTCAAAACTCTTTCTCTTATTCTCTTTTGCCACCGCGTGCTGCTCTTTGAGCGTGCTCTGGCCCACGTGCCATAATGAGAAGGAAAACAACTTAGTCTTGTTACATCCTTTTATTCTTTTACTTTAGTTTATTTTCTTTCCGTGGAGTTTTGTGTGTTAATGTAAGTTTGCTACAATGTCCAGCTCCGACTGCACTCGCTTCAAACTTCGACCAGACCAACTCCGCATCCTCAGCCAACGCCCAAGACGTCACTTCAAAGACTATTGAACTCTCAACCAATCAGACACTTCGGGGAACCCCCTGTCTACAACAACTACACAAAGGAAACCCATAACACAGGCAATGCAAGCAAGTAGCGCCTCCAAGTTCTAACTGAATTGGTGACTTTAATATAAATCTTAGCCTCATTGAGAAACTCAAAGCGAGGGTTAAAATAAGTGATTGATGGTTGTTCAGGTCTATGCAATTGAACATATTGCTGTAAACTTGGGATTTCACATTTTCATTCTCTTAAACTCATCCTTTCCTCACTTTCTCTCTTTCTGCAACGTGTGAATGTGTGAATGCTTGTGTTCATGTGTTAGATTAGTTTATGTCATAGGTTTATATCAATAAAATCTGATTTATATTGAAAAGAAGTATCTTGTGTTTTGTGCTCACAATTTAATGTCTTAATCTGCCGATCTAGTTACTGTGCTGTTTAATAGTGTTTTCACTATATTTTGGATTTTAATATCCAGTACAGAGTTTGTTATACGGCTCGTTCAGTGAATCGCCGTAACACTGATTCTGTTCAAATCCCTATACAATCATAAATTATTCCCTTTGAGCTAAATTAAACTATTTCTTTAAATTACATATTAATATTACTTGTATTACGTTACAAAAGTATTCATAATTTTTTTACATTTTGTTATGTTGCAGTCTTATTCTTAGTCTTATTAAACTGCACCATAATGTCAAAGCACAAAACATATTTGTAACAACTTTGAAAAAATTGTATAAATAAAAAACAGAAATGATTCAGTTCATTAGGGCCATTCAGCGCTAATGAACCCACTGAGAGAAGCCTTACCTCAGCAAATCCTTCTGGAATTTGATGTCTCTATAATGTACATATTTTTTTAAATTCTCCCTTTTTTTCAAACATACACAAATCCTCCATGCCTGTTTTTGACACTCACTCTTCAAGTGAGACTATACCAGTCCCCTCTGTTCACTGAAATAACAGATTTACATGCTGAGCTATATCATTGTCCATATGGCAAGCCTTCTGGCTCACACACACATTCAGACATTTCCAATTTCAGCCTCTCGTTTTTCCTATTTTAGCCTCACATTTAAGAACGATTTTCAGATAAGTTCTGATTTGCTGATTCTTTCTGAAGTTTCAAACTTGCAGCCTTGGTATAATGACTCTACAGTATGGAGTTTGAGTACTGGTTTGTAGTACCTTTCCAGATCAGAAGCTCAGACTGTAGAGCAACCATTCTCAATCATAACTCAAATATATGGTCTTGTTTATTTTCAATTTGCGCAAGCCATATGTTAGTTAGTTTTTACTTCTTCTGATAAACCATTTTTGGCTCTCAGTTTGCCATCTGCAAGTATGCTGACACACCTGCAGCTGCAAAATCAAACACTAAAACTTAATAACAGCTGTTGCGATCCATATATCTGTTACTGGTCTTGAATTCCTACAATTATGTCAGCATGGATGGGAATGGAGAAAGAAAGTAAGATCAAATGAAATTTAAGAGTAAAATCAAAAACTTTAATAGTGGGGTCACCGTTTCTTGACCTTTTGCAAGAGAAGATTTTAGCTTGTTTTAAGTGAACATTACAGTTCTTCTTCCTTAATGTAAAATATTGTAATGTAAATAAGTAAATAATAATAAAAAAATCAATGGTTGTGCAGTCTTTATTACTAAGTATCATGAAGAATTAGAGCTACAGTATGTAAGCAGGATGGGAAACCGATCAAAACTATATAACTATACTATAACTATATAAATGCATCATTCATTCATTCATTCATTCATTCAAAACAAGTTTCAGGAAAACAGATTTTAAAGGGGTCATCGAAATGCCCATTTTCCACAAGTTGATATGATTCTTTAGGGTCTTAATGAAAAGTCTATAACATACTTTGGTTAAAATTTCTCAATGGTAGTGTAAAAAAAAACTTTTTACCCTGTTAAAATTTTTAGCAAGCCGCTTTTTAGGTCATGTTGCTTTAATGCTAACGAGCTCTGCTGACCCAGCTCCTCTCTTCTGTCGAGTGACGAGCAGACTGTAAACTCCAGCTGTGAAACGTCTCGGTTACTTATGTAACCCTCGTTACGTCACCTGTGACTGACGCAATTTGGATCTCATCCGAGAGCCCAATCCTCTTCGAGTGTTAACAAAACGAGCCATTGAATGTTGGCGTGCAAGCTTAGCATCGCGCACCTCGCCCCACAGTGCGGATATAAAAGGAGAGCGGGTGCAGTCGCACATTTCGTTTTTCGCTGAGGAGCCGAGACGGTGTGCTTCGGCCGTACAGAGGTGGTACAGCAATTGTGGCGACGGGACGTAACATCTCCGTTCCCTCCTTTAGGGAATGAGGGTTGCACACGTAACCGAGACATTCCCTTTCAGTCAGTTACGTTCGATGTTACGTCAACTGTGACTGACGTAATTGGAATCCCTATGAAAACGCCACTATTGCTGACCCCCTCCATGTCCTATGGAAGCCGACAAGTTGGGGTAGAAGATAGGACAGCGCTTAGGCAGAGATGTCACCACTACTGTTCCATACAGTGAATGGATAACACTGTGAAAGCGTACCCGACTAGGGGAACGCTACAGGAGCCACATCCCACATAAGGAGGTAACGTGGAGATTACACATATGGACTAGCCATCGGCAGTACTACATATGAAAGTCCCAGCGGTAGGCTCAACCAGCCTGGGGTGAGACACTACGTAGCAGGGACGGCAGGGAGACCCCTGCCAGGGAAGGACACGGGCTCACCGTGAGGGGAGCCGTACCATGGAAGAATACACATGTGGGATCACCCGAAGGGAAATCACTACACATGGGCACCTAGCCCAGCACAAGGGCTGACCTAGGGCAGACACACGAGTGCTGAACCTGGCACCTAGCGCTCCGCCACACCTGACCACCGAGGGTGCGGGAGAAACTTCAACAGGGTTCACCAAGAATGAGAAATGAACTGAGAAGAAGAAAGCGCACGTATCCAGTACGTAGAGGGGAGTGGCGCAGCAAGCGTGATCGACACCAAGCGGGTCCAGTGTTACTGATCACTTGAGGCAAGTACACGGAAGGACACAGGCTCTACACGGAGATTATAGAATCTTGCAAACGCCCTCTTGCGCTGGAAAGACTCCAGGCAATTCAGCATCGACTGAGCACGTTCTATTGAGAGACGTGCTGTGAGGTTGACCGATAAGACTTACTTAATTTAAAAGTAGATACCAAGCTTTCTATAGATATAACTCGCATGTCTCTGTGTTGAGTATTTGCTGAGTTACAGTTCATTTTAATGACGCGTTTCTAAAAGCAGTTCACGGAGACGGAGAAGACAGAGAGCGCACTCTATTTGTTTTCTTTATTTTCGAAAACCATAAAGTTTTGTTCTTATTGTGAGTGTACACAAATAAAAGTAGACACTTAACAGTTTCGATTGATGTATAACACTTATTTGTGGGACCAAAATACTCAACAGAGTACAGGCCCTGGATGGAAGTTGCGGATAACCCCGCCAGGCGTCAGCGCTTTGCGGGCAGAGCTGCATCGTAATACCGCGCTCAAATGAGGGGATCTCCACATACCCTTTAGCCGCCCTGCCCTGACGAAAGAGGCACTAGCTCTGTTTCGGGCAGAAAAAGGTGCCTTCCAAGACCTAGTCACCTCCTCATGCACTTCCAGGAAGAATAGAATTGGGGGAGGCTGCGCCCACAGTAACCAATCATCCATCCTCAAGCGTTCGGGAGAAGGAGGAGGCCTCCAGTGTAGCCCGACGCATTCGGTGGCCCGGGAAAGCATAGCGGTCAGCTCTGGATCTGACTCAGGCAACGCCAATCTTCCTGACAGAGGCAGCACAGCCAAGATTTATCATCACCAGAGCCTAGCTTGTCCCCCGATGCAGTGATCGATATCCTGTCATCTGCGGGAGCTCCGAACAAGATGCTCAGCCTCGTTTCCGAGGACTTGGCCACTTTCATCCGGTAACACCACAGGCTGTGGTGAGCTGGAGGAGTGAGGGGCCTGCGGAGATGCACTTGGCGGGGAAGCCCTCACTGTGATCCTCAAATCACCCTGACCACAAGCCAAAGCAGTCCTCCGCTGCTGATAGATGGAGGAACTAGAACGGGGCATGGCAAGGGGGACACCCCCTCGTTTGATGAGGAGGTATCTTGATGGCAAAATCGCGATGGTCATGTTCCCACAATGAGACATGACATCCACGAGCGCTGCCTCAGCGTGCTGAATGCCCAGGCATGAGACGCAGCGATCATGACCGTCAGATGGAGCCAGGAAGCAACCACTTCCAGAAACACTCAAGCGGAAGACGTCGGTCATGGAGCTCTTTTAGATTTGCTCTTTTAGAAAAAGTGCTGAAGCGCCCAGGGAAAGTCACAGCGCGACCGCAGAATGAAGAGCTGCAGCACGCCATCAGAAAGAGAAGTAGCAGCACTGGACAGCAACCTCCGCTGATGTGTCGTGACACCAACACTTGAAGGCTGTCTTGTAGACACTCTCGAAGGGGATTGGGCTCTCAGGCGAGATCCCAATTCCGTTAGTCACAGCTGACGTAACGTCGAACTTGACTGACTGAAAAGGAACTTGCTAACTAGCACATTATTAGGAAAGGAGATTTGCAAAGATTCATAAAAAAACCCTTATCCTCACTTCTTCTGTAGACGAAGCTGGATAACGAATTATTCGTTTGAACATACGTATTTAGGCAGGTCGGGGTCGGCGCATTCCCTTCAAAACGAAAGTAATGTGTATCCACTGCGTCTTCAACAGCTCAGATGTCGGGAGTTACTGACGACTGCTACATTCATTACTACATCCAACAACAAAACACCTCAATCGCTTAATAGGAGACATCTTGTCTTCCCCTGCACCGGAGTCGACACAATGGAGGACAGCTCTCAGCTCTCTCAGGACGGGTCTAAGGTAAGACGGCCTTGTCAATCAACTATTGTGGGAGCGGCCTGTGCAGAACTACGTCATTCTGACAGGAATCTCAGAACAGCCTGATTTGAGAAAGGGGATTTTAAAATAGGAATAAAAAAAAAAAAAAAACACTCTGTGGATTTTTATCATTATAGGATAAATGTGTGTACACACACTTCCAACACACATTTATGTTCAATCAACTTGTAAAGTGAATTTTGCATCCGATGACCCCTTAAAGGCATAAATATCAGTGTGCCGACATTTTCTGTATTCTTGACCCAACTAATCCATTATATCTTAGGATGTTGACATTTAAGTCAAAGTTTGAGGATTATTCGCTCTTAAGACACTCTTGAGGGCCACTGGAGAAGTTGCAGGTTAAGGCTATCAGACAATTGACTGACTTTGTTGTCCTTCTGTTCATCCTTCTGCAGTAAAATCAAGATTATGAACACAGATATCTTTAGAAATCATCCTCACTTGTGCCATCATGATAAAATACTGATGTTTTGCTTTTATTCTACATATCAAACCCACTGACTTTCCTTGGGGGTCCAAATCTTCAAAAGCGCAAAGGAAACCAAGCCAGGCAAATGAAACAGCTTCACCGAATGCCCAATCGGCTACATTAACTATGACAAACAGACCATCAGACCAATGTTCCCATAACTATCAACAGGGTGCCTAGGAATGTTACAATAATACAAGGCCACAAAGACGTTAGCCTCACCACACCTCATTTTATAGGCCTGATATCGGTCTGCGGGGGTCTACTTTAGATACATGTGACAGAGATGAGCATATCTGCCATATAGTGATGGAGGATTAACTCACTGCCATGCGTGAAATGACTTTGTAGCATTAGGAGAATGTCAGACCAGTTATCTGATAAGACTTTGGGAGGCTGGGACATGGAAAAGTGAATTGGGATTAATCAACAGTTCTCAGAAAACTCTGATGTGATGAAATGGAGAAATGACTGAGATAAAATATATGAGGATGGTAACAAAGGGTTTGGCTGGTATAGAGAATCATACTATGAATAACAAGGGCACAGTTTTTTTGCGAGAAACTAGAATTCAGTAATGGAAGTCAAACATGTGACAATATGGATCAGAACAGATGTCTTACCAGTTACACAGAAAAGTTCATTATTTTGGACTTCTCATTAGTGATCTGATATAGCAGATGGAATTTTATTGTGACTGTATGGGCCTTGGTATTCATCTATCTTGAGCCGTTATCTTTCCAAGTGTCTTACTTGCTATTAATTGCCATATCCATGATATGAAATTTTTTTAATATGAACATTTTACATCAATCTCTGCCAAAGACACATTTCTAAACCACCAAAGTGATCAGTTAGCTTAGGAGCCCATAATAAAACATTGTATTTTTTGGGACTGTCAGTGTTAACATTGCACAAGGTAATAATAAAATATATACAGTGCTAATATTTAATTTTTTTATATAATTTTGACCGACATCTCATGCTCACCAAGGCTGCGTTTATTTTATATAAAATATATATATACAGTAAAAACAGTAATAATGTGAAATATTACAATTTAAAATAATGTTAACAAATTTTCTATTTTAATATAGCCATATAGCCATGACTCTAGTCTTGTGTGTCACATGATCCTTCAGAAATCACTTTAATATGCTGATTTGATACACAAGAAACATTTCTTATTATTCTCAGTCGAAAACATTTCCTTTTTTTTTTTTTTTTTTTCACAAGAACAGCATTTATTTGAGATTATAAAATGTCAATTTAATGTGTTCTTACTAAATAAAATTATTATTATCTTTTAAATAATTTATATTTCTGGGGATATAAAAAAATACGCATGAAAATAAATAGCTAATTTTTTATTGGAAGTCAAGTGGAAACTTAACAGAGCAACAAAACACTTGTATTTAATGTAGTCTGTGTCATTTTTTTTATTTTACTTTGCAAATCTTTAAGGAAATGTCCAGTTATACCAACAGGAGTGTCAAAAAAAAAAAAAGCCACTGAAGACAGGACAGAATGTAAGTTAAACAGCTCTATAGGGACAGATGGCATGTGTTCCACAGGATTGATGACATATGATGTGCTTCTTCAGCTAAATAAAGAGTTCATATGTCAAAGTCAAGGCTTTAAATAGAAACGTGAATGTGTGTGAAACAACACTTGCTCCATATATGTCACAGTTGCTTACGGGAGGAACGATGGAGACGTAGGAATACTCTCAAATAACAGTCTTTTAATAATCCGAACAGGGGTATCACAGGGCAGACAGGAACTGAGATGAAGCACACCATAGACGATAGACACCGGACAAAGAAACAGGGAACTGAACACTCTTTAAATCAGTGGTTCTCAATTCCAGTCCTCGTGCTCCCCTTGCATATTTTGCATGTCTCTCTTAGTTAACACACCTGATTCAGATAATCTGCTCGTTAGAAGTGAGCTCTGTGCATGAACTGTGTTCCGAATAGCATGGTCCCTCACAGTGTCCATTGCTCCCTACTCCCTGAGCAGGGGAAATCCGTTGAAGTTTACTTCACTTCGGTACATTCATTCATGGATTTGCACTGCGCAACGTCTTCACACACGGACGAGTGTGACATAATATACCACTGTATATCAATTTAAATTCACATCTCGCACACTTCAGTGCACTTTGAATGTACCATATACGTTCGCTTCTAACTAGAATCATAGCGGAATATCCTGTGATGTCCATTTCGCAGGGCACTTACGTTCGAATAGAACAAACGTCTGAAGCGATAAGAGAAACATAGAAAATGTGCGAGGAATAGAATTGAGAACCGCTGCTTTAAATACACATGACTGTCAGGGAAAAAACGAAACACACCTAGAAACAACTAAGGCAATCAAGGGGAGACAAACTGGATCACAAGACGGGGAGCAAAAACACAACACAGACCATTATCCTGGCAATATATGTGATGCCTTAGAGAATTACAGGTTTCACAAAAGTTAAAGTCCAATAAAGTGCACCAGTGACTGTCTCGGGACCTCTTATCAAAGTATCTGTGAGCTGAGTTATGTGCAGTGTCAGTGGCCATGACACATATTTTATAACAATAATGGATTATGATTTAGAAGTGTCTTGAGAGAGGAGTCAAAAAAATGTGAACAGGAGATGCCAATCACGATCAAATGAAAGATCGTACTGCAATAGAAATCAGTGTTTGTTGATGTTTGTCAAATTTGCCTTCTAGTTGTCATGAGTTATGGTAAATGCTAAAGACGTCAGCAAAATGCATCTACTTACAATGATAAAAAGGTCCCTGCACTCATGTTTGAAACCAGAACGAGAGGTCACTGACAAACCCAACAAAGGGGGCAAAAGGCAAATTCAGACCTCGATCTGACAGCTTGAGGGTGGTCACAGGTGGACGTGGTACACCTCATTCACACTGGGAAAGGTCAATGTGATCCAGACATCATTAGTTGGGTGTCACATGATTCATTATACTGTATGGATTAATTCCCTGTTCCTTTCACACAACTGGGAATGGGAAGTTCATTTCCATGACTGGAGGTAATTGAATTCTCCAGAGGGTTTTTTTTTTTTTTTTTGAGCGTCCTATGAGTGTTGGTTTTTAAATAGGAAAAATACTTTGGATGTGTGCAAGGTCTAAAGGGAACTGCATGGAAAAAGTAACATTTTGTCACCAACTGGTGTTGCTTGTTTTGTTAGTGACTTAATATCCATAAATCCTACAAATAACTTTGTAATCTGTCTAATGGCAACATCAAACTGAAATATAGCAAGAAAGAGCCTCTCCACTTTACCTCTCCGCTTTTTCTTAGCACTTTAATCGAACACATGTATGGTCATACACCACTAGACTCGAAATTACACTATGCTGAAAGACAGCCGGCAGCAAAAAGAGGTCATTTTACAACACAAAGCTCTAAACTCCCACTCAAAAAGAATTTCATTACCCTTTTGCTACTCCTGGTCATTCTTTATTAGCCTTTCTGCTGACAAATTGTGTTTATCTGCTTCGTGAACTTATGACAGTGGTAGATGCACTTCAGTGTTCACTTCACTCTTTGAAGATCAAGAAAGAAGTTGTAAACCGGTCCACTTAATACCAGTATCCAGGAAATTTAAAAAGGGAACCCTTTGAAGTCTGGTGTGAAAAAAAGCACATAAGCAGATTTTGGTAAGCTAATCATGCTTAAAACTCCCACCCTCTGTCTTTCTGTGAATATAAAATGGTCTCATTAGGCAAGGCCATGACTGCGCTCTGCATAATGCCACCAAATGCTCAACAACATGGTGGTTTATGGACCGGGTGCCCCATTTTTCCCCGAAAAAGACTCATTTTACAAGACTGAGTCTCATGTAATTGCACTAATCAGTCAGAGCAGAGAGTTTAACCTTTCACACAACTTAAAAATGGGAAGTCATCTCCATGACTCTTGAGTGTCCTATGAGTCTTGTCTCCCATGGCCACCTTTTTTTCTCAAGATGGCGCCACGCATGGCTGCCATTGTGCTTGGCTCTCCAGTTGTTTTAGTGTTTCTGTTCGTTTTTCCTGTTTTTTGTTTGTCCAACACGATCAGTTTCACCAGGGAAGAACTGCTGAACATTCGGCAGAACACACCACAAAATCTCCAAATCAATAGTTTTAAATAAGTAGTTTTATTTATATTATGTTGCTCATAATGGTCCATGTGATTGTATTTGTATGATACTTTCTTGCTTCAAAGTAAATTGTGTAATGTTCTGTAATGTAATTTTGTAACCTTGGAGATGGTTGGTTTGGTTCATGTCAAAATACCTAACCGCAAACTTATTTTTAAGATTGGTATGAACACTTCGAGAACAAAGGTTGCTGAAAAAGTGGGAGGGCACTCTATTAGCATACAGCACAACAGGAATGACCCGTCTACATGGTGAAGGAAATTAACACATTTGCATGATTTCTTTTCAAAGGAATCACTCAAAAATCCTTGATCCTCAAGTCACACTACAGCTGTGCATTCTCTCCCAAAGTGTCCAGAAGTCCATGGTGGGACAGCGTGTGACAACAGGCTGTGCTGTTTCTGATCCCAGTTGAGGAGCAGGTGATAATGAGACACAAGCGCACAGGGTCAAAGGTCAGCTCTACATCAGTGTCAGTCCCACATAAGTGACAAGGCTCGCTCAACCGAGAGTTAAATTACTCTCGTCTCACAGCAGACCGACAAAAAATTAAATATGGGTTTGGATGGACCAGAGGTGTGGACAGACTCACAAAGAGCACATCCTTACAAATTAGCGACCGTCTGGAACACCGTCTGTATTGCACCCTGCCATAAAATCTTCCTCTTGTAAATGAATGATGGAAAAGATACTGAATTTAAGTTCCCTCATTTAGTCCATACCCTTGATAGATAGATAGATAGATAGATAGATAGATAGATAGATAGATAGATAGATAGATAGATAGATAGATAGATAGATAGATAGATAGATAGATAGATAGATAGATAGATAGATAGATAATTTCAATTACTTTCCATCTTTAGTTTCCTAATATTTTAGAATGTGTTTTATTTAGTGTTTTCAATTACTGTACAGAATACTATAACAAAATCAATATTGTGAATGGTGCACAACGTTTGTATATCCGGTTAGAATTCAGATGTCTTTCTTTCATGCTTGTTCAAGTCATTGCCTATTCTTGCTACCTTTTCTTTAAAAAAAAAGACATTCTTAAAAAAAGAATACTAAATTGGTGAGAATAGCATAGTATTTTTTATATCAAAGTGCTTGTAGACAGCAATGGGTTGCACTTATAACCCATTTACAGCTTTAAATGGTCATGCATTAGTCCCCTATTTTGTCTGCTAGTGAAAACAATTGTGGAGAAAAAAAAATCACTGTGCCAAAATGTGCCATTTTGTGCTCAATGGTGACATTCAAAATGGTTAAAGGTTAGACAAAATTCCACAAATTGCTTTTGTGCCTCATATTAGAAAATATTACTGATTTACCTCTGGTCTGAGGTAATGGATTCACCATTGAGAAAAAAAAAAAAGATTATGTAAGACTAATGTAATTCTATGACAGCCTAATCAACTTTGTCTACACTTTTTTTTCTCAATCTCTTCTTTCCAATCACGTCATCTCATCCTTTTGACCTCTCAGTCAGACAATCATGGCAGGTCAGCCCCTCGGCAGCTCAGACAGATGGTTGGCTGGTCGGCCTTGACGCCCCTCCATGTACAAGGTCAACCCCCCAACACCCCTTCTTGGTCTTTCTGTCTTTTCCCTCATGAGCTTTTATTCTCTGATGTCCCCTACACGTGCCAACCAGGTGAGGGGGGCCACTGACCCCATTTAATCCCACATTCCCTCTGGAGGAGACAGACAAGTTTGCTGATATTAAATGCTTCATTATGTTAGTGATCATGTAACTTTATTTTAAATGTTGCTTTTACCAGTGCATTCTAAATTGGAACATTATGCCAATATATAATTGAAATAAAAATAAATTCATAAATAAGAAGAATTTATCTTAATAAACAAATAAATTTACACACACACATATAGTGAAGTGACATTCAGCCAAGTATGGTGACCCATACTCGGAATTCGTGCTCTGCATTTAACCCATCCAACGTGCACACACACAGCAGTGAACACACACACACAGCAGTGAACACACACACGGAGCAGTGGGCAGCCATTTTATGCTGCAGCGCCCGGGGAGCAGTTGGGGGTTCGGTGCCTTGCTCAAGGGTACCTCAGTCGTGGTATTGAGGGTGGAGAGAGCGCTGGACTTTCACTCCCCCACCTACAATCCCTGCCAAAACCTTCGGATTACAAGTCCGACTCTCTAACCATTAGGCCACGACTTCCCCAAAATGTATATACATATATATATACATACATACATACATCATTTAAATTATGTATTTATATATTAATAATTAACAATTAATTGAGAAGGGACATAGTTGCTGTAGTGATGGATTGCCCATTGTGATGAGCCAGTTAATTAATGTATTTTATCACCCACAACCACGCACACACACATATATATAGTCGTGGCCAAAAATATTGGCACCCTTGCTAAATACAATCAAAGAAGGCTGTGAAAATTAATCTGCATAGTTAATTCTTTTGATCTTTTTTTTTTTTAAATCACAAAAATCTAACCTTTCATTGGATAATAAGAATTTAAAATGGGTGGAAATATCATTATATCATTAAATGTTTTTTCTCTAATACACATTGGCCACAATTAACGACCAGACAACATTAACAATGCAGATTTTCACAGCCTTCTTTGATCATATTTACCAAGGGTGGCGATATTTTTGGCCATGACTGTATATATATATATATATATATATATATATATATATACACAAACAATAAATATATATATTTTTTGTTTTAAAAATCTGTCTAAAGACATATGAAATTGATTATCATATTGAACTTACTTCACAATTATTTATTTATTTAAAACTGGTTGTTTTGGGAAAATACACTTTATTGTTACAAACAAGGTTCTGGATGTATATATTTTCAAACATGACTGAAAGTTATGACTTGTGGATCAGTGATTGAGTCAGATGTTACAGCAGTTCAGTTACTGCTCCAATTGATTCAGTGAGGCAGTAAATAAAGGGCCCAATGAAACCCGTTTTATCAAACTTTTATTTTGATGGATTGCTGTGAAGACCTTTTTAGTTTATGTTTGTATATGTTTTGACAATAGTTTTTTTTTTTTTTTTTTTTTTCTCAAAAGAAAAGGTAAAATGCTAATGAAGTGGCTCTCAGAGCAGTTCTGGAGATTTTTTATGTTCATGCGTTCATGTACTCATATATTGAGGTGGCAGAGGCTGAAAACACTGTGAACATTGCGCGCTTCAGTATGTATTCAGACTCAATTTAGTCTGTTTTCCGCATGGTGGAAATCATAGGGCCCTATAATCAGATTCAAACTGAAAACTAACTATATAGAAAAATGTGCTATCTATCTATTATCTGTATATTACTTTGTGGTGCCCAGTGTTTTTCTTTCATTACATTCATTTTAGACTACAAGATCACATAATTTTTTTAGCCGTGATGCTGTTAATTCAGTAGCAGCACCAAACCACTTGCAAATAGCAAACACCGTCAAGAGTGTTTCAGTCCAGTGTTTTCTGTTCATATTAGTGCAAAACAGCATAAAATATCATGAAAGATTATTAGATCTGAGCAAGAATTAACAAACTTAATATAATAATATTAACTTAAAAATAAAATGAGCTGATAAGTCTTTATTAACCACGTCATGGTAATTGCTTGGTCATATGTACAGAACTATCAAGTGAATTTCAAGTACTCACTAATAATGTCATTAAAACTGCAGCATATGTTGAACTATGCACTGTCTTTCTAATACTGCACAGCATTGTCTTTCTAATACTGAGGTTTTGTTGGACAGTTGTGCCAGGACAGTGATTTAAATGGTGATAAACTAGACACAGCCAGAGCATCACACAGAGAGAAGTTGGACGCCTAATTACATGAACATCCCGATATGCCATCCTAAATCAATGGACGCCCAGTTGAGGAAGAAAAGAGGCCATTCATCCTAATCCAGAGATGGAAGAGAGCATTGATATGCAAGAAGGATGGGAGATATTGACGACCGTGATCAATGATCTATGATCAGTGGGATAGTGTACCTGGCAGGGGAAAAACAATCCCTACCCTCCAGCAGCCTTCCCTTCATGGTCAAAGGAAAAGAAGAGTCCTCCCTTTCCCTCTTCAGTCCAGTCAACTGAAACTTCTTCACAGTAATTTTAAGGACTTTGTTTATGCAGCCATAATTAGTGTGATAGTCAATAAAACAGTGGGAGGCTCTGATCATAATGGAGAGTTAAAGTAGGTGGAGGAAAATGGGAATGTTTTGAAACTTGATGCAGTCTGGCAGTGATTGTAGAAATCATGGATCTTTATAACAAAAAGAGAAGCAGAAGACTGAGAGGATGTGGACTGCTCTGCTAAAACCGGCTCATCACAATGGGCAATCCTTCACTACAGCAACTATGTCCCTTATTTTTTAAAGAAGTATTTAATGCTGACCAAATCTCCATTTAATTGATCAAAAATATTGTGTGTGTGTGTCAAAAACAACAAGGGCGCTTGTGGGCTTCTCCAGTAAAACATGAAATCGCGATGCCTTGAAAGTGGACAATATAGGCTTTTATGACAAAACGTGTTTAGGATTCAGTCGTGGCCTAATGGTTAGAGAGTCGGACTCGTAATCTAAAGGTTGCAGGTTCGAGTCTCATTGTAAATTGAGGAATTGTAGGTGGGGGGAGTGAATGTCCAGCGCTCTCTTCACCCTCAATACCACGACTGAGGTGCCCTTGAGCAAGGCACCGAACCCCCAACTGCTCCCCGGGCGCCGCAGCATAAATGGCTGCCCACTGCTCCGGGTGTGTGTTCACGGTGTGTGTGTGTTCACTGCTGTGTGTGTGTGTAACCGGTTCTACTTCGCCTCACTCCGAGCAGGATTCAAACCACGGTCTCCGGCGCGGGAGGCGGGCGCTCTAACGAGGAGGCTAAAGGCCACGGCCTCAAGCGTCAGTCGCCAGAGCGCCTCTTGTTGAGATCAGGGGAGTGAGGTTTACACACACCAGCACTTACTTGCCTACGTCTGTTACACTCACCCCCCTAAACCTCACTCCCGTCCGGGTCAACAAAACCAATGTAACCGGTTCTACTTCGCCTCGCTCCGAGCGGGATTCGAACCGCGGTCTCCGGCGCGGGAGGCGGGCGCTCTAACGAGGAGGCTAAAGACCACGGCCTCTAGCGTCAGTCGCCAGAGCGCCTCTTTTTGAGATCAGGGGAGTGAGGTTTACATGCACCAGCACTTACTTGCCTACGTCTGTTACATGTGCACGTTGGATGGGTTAAATGCAGAGCACGAATTCCGAGTATGGGTCACTATACTTGGCCGTATGTCACTTCACTTCATTTCACTTCACTTTATAATGTCCTACTAGTCTTTGGAAAGCAAAATGTAGCAACAAGTAGGAATAGCATATTTACTAAATGTGTTAGATATTATGACTTTAAACATACTTCAGAAATAAGTTAATCTTAAAATTAAATGTTTGTATTTTTACAGTCTTAGAAAATACATTTTATAAAACCTCAGAACCCCAGAGGTGTATGGACCCTTATGACTCCAAAACCCCAGTTTGAGATGTTCAGATACAGTTCCCTACTAGGACACCAATCATTTTAGTAAGAAACACAGTCAAAACATAAGGCTGGCCTGGCACAAAAGTGAAACACTTATCTGATAGCTGTGCACAGGGAAGCACCAAATGAATGTTGAGAGGCTGTATTTTCACCTATGCCAGGATCTGCTATTGTTGCACAAATAACCATCAGGGATGTCTGATTTTTTTATTTTTTTAAATAAATCTTTTACAATTTGCTTTTTACAATGTATATAAATTAATTTCAACCAACAGCCCACAAGTCAGCCTTCCCGCCAGGAAAGGTCCCTGTTCTCCCCATAGACAGTCCGCCCCAGTAATGAAATAGAGAGCCAAGATACTCCAATTCCCCCACATGAAGCCAACTCAGCAGAGGTTGAAAAAGAAATCCATTCAGGCACTAGTGAGGGGTCATTAAAGCTTGATTTTACGCCTGCACTTCAGCATGCACTGTAAACTTGCCCTGAATATTTATGGAGGTTTAAAGCGTCCACCACATCACTCTCTGAGGTGTCACAAAACAGCTGTAATCAGGAGTCAGAAATGAGTCCCTGTCCGCTGTTCTCTTCACTCTAAGTCAATAGAGCTGCTGTGTAAAGTCAGCTGTAAAAACTCTGTAAAACGATGCTTCCCTCTGTGTGCCGTCGACTAGCTTGCACAATCTAGCAGCCGTCACGGTGAATCATTCACAAACCTCTAAACATATCTAAAGAAACAGACTCAATGCCATACATTTTATACAGTGGGGAAAAAAAATTATTTGATCCCCTGCTGATTTTGTACGTTTGCCCACTGACAAAGAAATGAACAGTCTATACTTTTAATGGTAGGGTTATTTGAACAATGAGAGACAGAATAACAACAACAACAAAAAAATCAGAATTGATTTGCATTTTAATGAGTCAAATATGTATTTGATCGCCTATCAATCAGCAAGATTTCTGGCTCCCAGGTGTCATTTATACAGCTAAGGAGCTGAGATTAGGAGCACTCTCTTAAAGGGAGTTCTCCTAATCTCAGTTTGTTACCTGTATAAAAGAAACCTGTCCACAGAAGCAATCAATCAATCAGATTCCAAACTCTACACCATGGCCAAGACCAAAGAGCTGTCCAAGGATGTCAGGGACAAGATTGTAGACCTACACAAGGCTGGAATGGGCTACAAGACCATCGCCAAGCAGCTTGGTGAGAAGGTGACAACAGCTGGTGCGATTATTTGCAAATGGAAGAAACACAAAATAACTGTCAATCTCCCTCGGACCGGGGTTTCATGCAAGATCTCACCTCGTGGAGTTTCAATGATCATGAGAACGGTGAGAAATCAGCCCAGAACTTGTCAACGGGAGGATCTTGTCAATGATTTCAAGGCAGCTGGAACCATAGTCACCAAAAAAACAATTGGTAACACACTGCTTTCTTTGTCAGTGGGCAAATGTACAAAATCAGCAGGGGATCAAATAATTTATTTTTTTCCGCACTGTATGTGCTGCAAGAGCGAGACACATTTTCGTAAATGGTGAAGACCTGTTTATTCAGTTGTCATTGTTCATTTTCAATAGCCTGTTCAAGTTTGTACTACGTTTACAGGAATGACTTGAAATTTACATTCACTACTGTTTAAAAGTTTAAAGCTGATAAGAATTTTTAATGCTTTTGAAAGAAGTCCCTTATGTTCACCATGTCTGTATTTGTGTGAAAAAATAAAAATAAAAATAAAATAAAATAACAGTATTATTGTGAAATGTTATTACAATTTAAAACAACTGTTTTCTGTTTCAGTATATTTTAAAATGTAATTTATTCCTGTGATGCAAAGCTGAATTTTCAGCATTATTACTCCAGTCTTCAGTGTCACACGATCCTTCAGAAATCATTCTAATATGCTGATTTACTGCTCAAGAAATATTTATTATTGTCATTAATGATTAAAACAGTTGTGCTGTTTAATATTTTTGTTGAAACTGAGATACGTTCCTTTTTAGGATTCTTTGATTTAAAAAAAAGCAGCATTTAAATCTTTTGTAAATTTTTGATGTCTTTACTGCAGATCAATGTATTGCATCCTTGCATTATTTTAAAATTAAATATCTATAAAAAAATAAACATATATATATATATATATATATATATATATATATATATATATATATATATATGTATGTGTTTATTTGTATTACCTTTATAATAGTTAATATCATTGTAAATGTGTTTCCATGGTCATTTTTGAGCGAGATGCTAATGGTCTAATCTGATTCAATGATCTTCTGTATGCTAAGCTACGCTAAAAGTGCTACCGCCAGACCCAGAGATCGGCTGAATAGATTCGAAAACGGTAAAACTCAACTGTTTAACTCTTGGGGAGTCGGGAAATGAGCCTATTTTCAAAAAAAAGTGTTCCTTTAAGGTTAACAATTGGCCTTTATATGTACTATACAACATTGCTATACTATGTATTTCAGCACTGGAAGCTGGAATGCTGTATTGACCAATCAGCATCCAGGGCTGAAAGTATACATTTATAATAATTAGCAAGATATACTGGTATCAATACAAACATACAGGATGGCGGTTGATTACTGGTAGCTTAAATGCCTGTGGCTGATTAACCGACTTCTATTTTTCATTCATTTGTTCGTGTTTTCTTTGATGTGTACCTTTCAGCTTCGCAAGGCGATAGAGTTTATTCATCCATGCTTTATTGATTGTAAGTTACTGAAGCACTGCACTGTAATTAAGACTCACTACAGCCTGAGACACAGTACACTGATCATGCTTTAACCCACATCCCTTACAACTACTCAACCATGCCTGTTTTACAAAACAACACTGTGAACTATTTTAAGCAATCAGTTCACAACTTCAAAAAGCAGAATGTTGGATGAATTACTGCTATGCAAAGCAATGAAGAGAGAAAGTAGGTCTCTTGTTCTTTTATAAACTGCAATAGAGGCTGTAACTTTATGCATAGTCAAACTGAGCCTTGTCTTTCTTGGTGGGCAAAACTGATTTTCACACAGAGGAAGTGAAGCTATTAATTGGAGAGGTGAAAAAATAGGCACATTTTACAGTCAGTGCTAATGAATGCTATAGGTCTCCAATTCGGACTTTTCCGCTCTCCCCTGTCTCTCTGTCTCCCCCTTTAGTGCCCTTTCTCCTCCCTTCAGTGATATGACGGAGGGCCAGGGACCCCTGGATGCCTCTCTTATCTCCTCTCTCCAGCTGCGTCCTGGTGGGGAGAGGCATTCTGGGAGAAGGATCCTGCTTGGGCTGAACCTGGGGAGGGAGTTTATTGCAGGACTGGGGGACCTGGACTTAAATACATGTTCAAAGACTAGCATTTCAGACTGAAAGGCTGGATACTTTTAGTTGCGATTGTGCTGCCATTTGTGCAGGAATTTGATAGATTGGATAGTCCAATTAAAGTGCAAAGATGTCCAGATTTATGAGCAAAGGTCAACTCTTTTTTTTTTTTTTATTGAGTGTGAAATTTTCAAGGATGTATATATTAGGGGTGTAGCGGTACGCTGGGATGTGTCAGGCATAGCATAAATGTCTTTTTAGTGATGTTAGCATAACTGTTGCAAATAAACATACATTTTATATTTTAAAATGTTTTTTAAAGGTTTTTTTTTTTTTGCTATATAATAAATAAAAACTAATATGTATAAAACTTTTTAAAATATTAAAATGTATATATTTTTTTTTATTATTTTTGTCCGTCAGCGAATCTGTTGTCACGGGAACATTTTTTTTAATTATTTTTTTTTATTATGTAAACAAAATTATTACAGAAAAAAAGCATCAAAAACAGAAGCTCCGAAGATGGCTGAAAGATCAAAAAAAGAAGAAGAAAAAAAAAAAGACAAGATGTAAGATGATTGCTATTACAATAGACGTAGCTTTCACATTTTCCGCAATTTAAGAGACTTCATGAAAAACGTGAGTTTCTTAGAGAAAACCTCGTATAAAGATGGAGATTTTGACAATCTACATTTATAAATGAAAAATTTGCCATTCAAGATGATAAAATGTACAAAATTGTGAATATTTTTATCATCATTCTCAAAGTAACAAATCATTTCTTTCACATTCAGAGTTATCATTAGATTAATTTTAACTGAAAAAGCTGAAAAATAATCTTTCCAAAATGATTGTACACTCTGGCAATCAACAAACAGATGACATAAAGACTCCTCACAGCTGTTACAAAAAGAATATTATTTCCCAATATTCATAAAGTTAAAGAGCAACATGTTAGTTGGATATATTTTGTGTAAAATCTTCAGGTGAATTTCTCTTACCTAGTTTGAAATACAACATTTGTAAGGAAGTAGCCATGCTTTTCTCCAATTGACATCCCCTAGGATGGAATTCCAATACAATTTTCCTCTTGGAATGACTATCTTTTTTCATTAAAGAATTGTCTTATATCTTTGTTAGTAAATTTTTTTATCAAATACATTTTTACCATTTATAAGGAAATTACAATTTTATTGTCAACTTTATAATAAGTCAGGTGGCTGCACATTAAATTAATAAGCCCAGAGGGAATAGCTTTGATTACTACAGAAAATTATTTACATTTTATAGGAAAGTTGAACTTAGACAAAAAAGAATCATAAGAGTAAATTCTTAAAGATTAATCAAATAAATCTCTCAAGTACATTAACCCATGATCCAAACATTTAAAAAAATAAAATAAATAAACTCTCACCTTTAATTGTGATGAATTCGATATTCCAAATTTTCATTCTGTGACGAGAAAAATTATGCACAAAGCACAATTTCCATGCCAAGAGTGCTTGCTCATTGAATTTAGACAATTTTATGGGTAATTTAGATGTCAAAAAAGTTAAAAGAAAATCAAGACTACCCACCTTCTTAAAAATATTATGTGGAATAAAAAAACATATTGAATCAGGATCAATCACACACATTTTGATCCAGTATTATTCATGTCTACATAATCCATTGTCACGGGAACATGCCAGCTGAAGACGATGAGGAAATTATATATATATATATATATATATATATATATATATATATATATATATGAATGTATACAGTCATGGCCAAAAATATTGGCACCCTTGGTAAATATGATCAAAGAAGGCTGTGAAAATTAATCTGCATTGTTAGTCCTTTTGATCTTTTAAAATTCACAAAAATCTAACCTTTCATTGGAGAATAAGAATTTAAAATGGGGCGAAATATCATTATGAAATAAATGTTTTTCTCTAATTTGGCCACAATTAACGGCACCCTTTTATTCAATACTTTTTGAAACCTCCATTTGCCAGTTTAACAGCTCTAAATCTTCTCCTATAATGCCTGATGAGGTTAGAGAACACCTGACAAGAGATCAGAGACCATTCCTACATCCAGAATCACTCCAGACCCTTTAGATTCCCAGCTCCATGTTGATGCTTCTTCTCTTCAGTTCACCTCACTCATTTTCTACAGGGTTTAGGTCAGAGGACTGGAATGGCCTTAGCAGAAGCTTTGTTTTGTGCTCAGTGACCCATTTTTGTGTTGTTTTTGAGGTTTGTGTTTGGATTATTGTATGGTTGGAAGATCCAAACATGGCCCATTTTAAGATTTCTAACAGAGTCAGTCACTTATTTTTTTTTATCTGTTGGTATTTGAGAGAATTCATGATGCCATGTGTCTAAACAAGATGTCCAGGACCTCCAGCAGAAATATAGGACCACAACATAAAAAATACAGCAGTATATTTCATTGTACACATGGGGTACTTTTTATCCCTGTGTTCACCAAACCCATTTTGAGTGTTTGCTGCTAAAAAGCTAATTTTTTAGTTCCATCTGACCATAGAAGCCAGTCCCATTTGAAGTTACAGTCGTGTCTGATAACTGAATATGCTGGATATTGTTTTTGGATGAGCTAGGAACACTTTTCTTGAATCCCTTCCAAACAACATGTGGTGAGGTAGGTGCTGTTTGACCATTTTTTTAAGGTTTTCTGACCCCAAGACTCAACTATTTTTTGCAATTCAGCTGTGGTCCTTGGAGAGTCTTTAGCCACTCAAACTCTCCTTCTCACCATGCATTAGGACAATATAGACGCACGTCCTCTTACAGGCAGTTTTGTAACATTTTATGTTGATTGGAAATTCTTAATGCCCTGATGGTGGAAATGGGAATTTCCCCTGCTCTAGCTCTTTTCTTAAAGCCACTTCACTAATTTGTGAAGCTCAATTATCTTTTGCTGCACATCAGACATATATTCTTTGGTTTTTCTCATTGTGATGGATGATTTAGGGAATTTTGGCTTTGTTTTCCCTCCTATTTATATTTCTGTGAAACAGGAAGCCATGCCTGGACAATTTCACCTGGAGTGCTCAAAATTGTGAATATGAATGGGAATATACTTCAGAGATATTTTACTCATACGAATTTCTAGGGGTGCCAATAATTGTGTCTAACGTGTTTTTGAGAAAAAAAACATTTATTTCATAATGATATTCCCCCCATTTTAAATTCTTATTATCCAATGAAAGGTTATATTTTTGTGAATTTTTTTTAATAAAAGATCAAATGGATTAACAAAGCAGATTAATTTTCACAGCCTTCTTTGATCATATTTACCAAGGGTGCCGATATATTTGGCCATGACTGTATATATGCAAGAACAGAATTAAAAAACATTATTAAATAAATTAAAAATGAATAAATAAATAAAAAATATTTTATAAAAAATATTCCTATAACATATGATTATGTGGTAGCAGCTGATTTTCAGATGTGAAGAAGCAAATAAATGAATGGATAAATAAATAAATAAATAATAATAATAGTAATAATAATAGTAATAGTATTACAAATTATTACATTTTTACTGTATTTTTTTTATCAAATAAATGCAGCCTTGGTGAGCATAGGGATACTTCTTTCAAATAAATAAAAGTCTGCATAGACTCTTATATTTTATTTACTATGTGTCCTTACCTTTAAAGTCTGATTTTTGTGAAAAATCATTATCACATTTCAATCATATTCGGATAGGGCGATAAAATAAGCATCTTGTTGAGTAGCTGTATATATATAATAATCCTGGACGCTTAATGAGAAGTACTTAAATGCTGACCTCTGGTAAAATATATTGCACCGTTTTCTTAATTGAAATTATAATGTAACAAATGAATTGCCTTGAATTCAAATATCAGGGATTAGCTTCTTCCCGTGCCTTTCTCAGGAACATCAGAAGCTTTCTCTGTCACATTTAATTTTTATTTGTCTTTCATTCCGTCACACGTACAATTAATACTGTCAATTTATATTCCATTTAAGATCTGGGCTTTACTAATTAAGAAAAAAAAAAAGAAAACGCAGCGATAATTAAATTCAGTGCTGATGGTGCAGGCATTGAAACAAAGGATGCCCCTTCCCCAACAAACAGTTTTTCAAAGGCCCACCAAGAACAGAGGAAAAGTTAGCTTACCGATTCCCAGAAGAGCTGATTCTTTGTTCCTGGCACAATAGCAAACATCTCTGGGAACATCAGAGAAGCAGTGCATGCGTTTACAACCCCCCTGCCCAAATGAGGGAAGAACACTGTGATTATGATTGGGAAAGGATCGTACAGTGGAGGTGTACCGCACACACACAACACCACTGGTATGTTTTAATTCAAGAAAACATGAGCGAGGAAACTCTTTGCTTTTACACCCTTCAAACACAGTCCCACACATACATCTCTCTGGCCTTTGCCTTTATTAATGGGCCGCATACAGGTAAGGGCCAGTAGTGTGGGAAGCAATTTATCGCAAAGTGAATAAAAAAAAGGGAGAGGCTTAAAAGTGGAGCATGAAGGTTTCACATTGTTTAAAAAAAAAAAAAAAAAAGGTGTGTGCTTGCTCATTATAATCCTTGAGTATAATAAAGGCATTTGGCTTCTATGCAAGATTGAGGGCTCTAAATGCCACCCTAAATAATAATGAATTTAGGAATAAATTAAACCTACAGGTGTGTTGAAATCAAGTTATGACAGCTGCGTTGTGGTCAAATTGAGAAAACGTATATTGTTGCTTGTCAGAGACTAAAAATATAAAATATGAGAAATTATGACCTCCTATTGTGTTACAATTTGTTTTGGTCAATTTGACCTGCATTTTATTTTATTTTATTTTATATCATGTCATGTCATATCCAGTTCTCAAAACCTTGTGAGTGAAAAATGGCTTTCTCACACTTATTTTCAGTGTAGCAAGAGACAAGTAACTGAGATGTTTCTGACTTAAATTTCCAAGGGTTGATTCAAAAGACAAGTCTCAATTACAGGTAACCTTTAAGTCTTAAACTTAATAATGTCTTGTGTATTTCATTGACAGGCTACCAAAAAAAAAGAAAATAAAAAAAAGGTGTTTCTCAAATTGCATGGAAACCATGCAATGGAGGTCAACACAAATATTGTAACAGTTTGTGTACAGCATTCACAAAACACATCTATACATTTACACAAGTGTAAATAAATGGCAGTTTAAGGTCAAGTTTTTTGCAATTTGAAAATAACTTGACCTCGGATGCATCTCTCTATCAAGGGGAGTTTATTTGTCAGCAGCGACTCGAATGGCAATTCATCATGAGCCCAGCAACTCACCTTGGTATTTACTATCAGAGCAGAGCTCACTAATATCATTATAGATTATACACTAACGTTAAACTGGGATTTACAGTGCTTTATGGCTTTGGGATTGCTTGAACCTGGTCCATAAAGGAGAGCGGAAATGATTTTTCCAAGCACTATACGCTTTCCAAACTCGTTTGCTGTGTTCAAGATTCAAGATTTTTTATTCAAGATTTTTATTTGTCACATACACAATTATACAGGGTATAACCAGCAGTGAAATGTAGGTTTTTTGTTGTTTTACTCTGTTAAACCTTGCACTTGTGCAATGTGTGAAAAAGACATCAAAACTTATACTTTAACCATTTGGTAATTAACTGCAACTATCCTTAGATGATAAAAAAAAAAAGTATCTGGACGACGGGGGCGGGGGGTGGGGGGTTATTATTGATTCATTCATTTATTTATTTTTATTTATTAATTATTGTCTTTACTAAAACTCCTCTTCATTACAAAATGCATTCTCTTTCTTTCTTTTTTTAGGATATTAGTGAGCATTTGCTCCCCCTGGTAATTAGGGGTCCAATTAAAAGGATGTTTTTTTATGGCAAAAACACTGTTGATGGCAGAGATAATGATCTTGATTATTCATGATATATCATTCGGGACGTACCGAGCAGAGTCTGAAATCCTTTGCTGCAGGGCATTTTTGCTTCATACAAGTTGAAGTAATTGTAATAAAGCAGATGTTTAATCATTGTTATTTTTATATAAGGCGTATTATAATGAGGTGCAGATTATCCGTGCATTAGCCCAAATTGAATTCAGATCCTTTAACACTCCTTAAAGAAACATTCAGTGTAATTGGCATCTCCACTGAGTAAATGTAGCTCCCTGCAATCGTATTAAAAGCTTGTCTTTTACTTTCTTCTTCCTCTAAAGGATCCATAAACTGAGCCATGATTGAGTATCATAGAAATTCCCAGTCAAAAAAAATTTTTTAAAGATCTAATTCTCCAGAGTACTGGTTTCTGAATCAGTCATAACCAGATGTTCTTAACCAAAGCAATACGTGAGAGTTCGTTTTTCCATATAGTATTTCTCAGTGCATTAGAATTCAATCCATTACACAAAGTGCAACAAGATAGTCAAATTAAACAGTGTGGCTCCATTCTTACGCTCTCTGGAATTTTCTTCACTATAAAGAGAAATTATCAGGGCAGTATTCTCAAAGGATGATATTCATTTTTCATCTGAGGAAAAAAATAAAAAAAGTTATCGACAAAGGCCTCATCTGCAATGAAAAAGATTTTAAGCACTGTAGTGATTTACCTTCAAGTAAAACATAAAAAAAGTAATATAAAAATATATACAAAACAACCTATAAAATAAAATATTAAATAATTATCTGGCTAAACCATTTCTTGGTGAAATATTCATTCACATATGTCTGTCTCTTTAGAAAAAAGGGTTTGATAAATTGCCAACCATCCACAAAGGCACAGCATAATTTAACATCTCACTAACTTCACTTAACTCTTGAGATATGTATAATATGTAGAATATCATAAGTACCAGACAGTAATAAATAAATGAATCTATTAATTCATAACCTCTGTGAGTCTGGAAGGCTGCGGAAATGAAGATGTTCTCAACATGTACTTACACACCACCCAATGTAAAGAGTAATTTGATAGGAATCATTAAAGGGAAATTAGTCCTTGATTAATTGTCTCCCACGTGATTAATTAACCAGAAAACCTCGCCGCTAGCAGGCCGCTGGTCGATCCGGCGTGTTTTTGTTATGACGGAAAGTATCGTAAGCCAGGCTGAGAGGATATTTGTGAGCAAACGACCTCCCAGGAAGACTTCATCATGTAGACAGTGTTCATTCATCATGAGCCAAACGTCCTGACAGCTGGTCGTAAGCGGAGGTGGTTGACGAGCAGGGCTATGAAAACAGCTGCATCTCGCTGAAACACTATTGCCATAACTCTTACAATTTAGCACCATGGCACTGCTAGTAATCTCTTACTAAAATACTGCTACAAGGGGAAAAAGGTCATTTTAGCTGTTGTTCTGAGCGAACAAGTGCCCAAAACTAAACACAGACACTGGCTTGAAGATGACAATAAAATTGATTATTATGATTATCTGTCCAAAAATCAGAGAGGTTCTAAGGCCTCCAGATTGCTGCAGAAATAGTTTCAAGGCAACAGTCAGGAAAACCTTTAACATCATTTTCTCTTAGAAATGCTTCCACCATATTGTGCTGTTCCGTTTGTCACACACATTGTTTACTTTCTTAGAGCGTATTTTGTATGATCATTTGTTAACAAATGATTCCCATGAACCAGTTATTGCTAATGAGTCAGTCAAAATAATTCACGAATGCACGGGTGAGTTTGCTGGTGAGTAGGAGATGTTTGAATCAGACATACTCTGTATGTCTGAATTCATAGTATTCATAAAACAGTAGGTAAAAGTACTATTACGAGATTCCAAAGTGTGCATCCGATGGATACTTTACTATGAAGCCACAGGAGAGGATATGCATTGATGCAGATGCAGCAGCCCGTAAGTCTTAGACAATGACAATATTAAGAATGTAGTGCATCCGAATTACATTTCAACTGAAACATTCAAGGTCCAGAAAGGTAGTATGGACATCGTTAAAATAGTTAATGATAGTTTTCACGATGTCCTTACTGTCACGAATCCAGTCCGTAGCCTTCCGTCTCTCACCGCCAGATGCCGTCTTCTCTTTACATTGCCTCTCACACCACAGAGACTTTTACATGTCACTCCAGACTACATTTCCCATGATCCATTGCACTGATTACACATACAGAGCTGAATCCATTCAAACACGCTTTATAAGCCTTGGACTTCCTCTTTCAGATCGCCGAGTATTGTCTAGCGTATATCCCTCTTCTAGCGATAGCTACACTATGGAGCCATTTCACATTTCCAGTCCTAGTTTCTTGTTCTATTCTAAGTCTAGTCATTTCATGTTGCTTTGTTGTTTCCTGATCTCCTGCCTGTGTATCTTGGATTAACCCTTTGCCTGCTGTTTCGGACTCTGTTTGCACTTCGCTTGGACTGTTGCTCGTGTATACCTGGATTATCTCATTGCCTTGCCCTGTTGGATATTGTTCGCTGATCAAATACCCACGCTTGTCCTAGGATTACTCTTTGTCTTGCCTGTGTTGTACCTGTTTGCCATTATTGAATCCATGCCTGTTTCATGATCACATCTCTTAATAAAGTTTTGCACATGGATCCGTACGTCTCACGTCTCGTCGGCTCCGTAACACTTACTACCTGTGTGGGCCTTGAACATGGTTGTTGCCTTGAACATGGTTGTTGCGTTTTGACTGATTCAATTTTTTTTTAAAAGAACCGGTTCTTAAGAATCATTTGCCGCCTATTACGACTCTTGGTATTGTTTTGGCAAATGTATTTACCAAAATTTTGCTACAAATGTTTGTCACAAAATATGCTGCTGTTTTCCTCAAAGTTACATGCATATGCTTTTTTAACAGTCGCAAAATAAGGTTTTCAACAAATGTAGTATACCTATTCAGACAGGATGCAATTTTGAATGCAGCTAGAGTGAATATTCAAAGCCATCAGTACCTAAATGAACATTTGCCACAAATTGTTTTCCACAAAGTTAATTTATATTCTAAGACTTTTACCAAAGAATATATGTTTGCAGTGGCTGTTAAATGAGATCTCTCTATTCAAAGCAGTTAATATAAATCTAAATGCTTTATAACCAACACCATAGGACCCCCACACAATGTCATCAGTTTGTCTGTATTAAAAGACAGATGCAACTCACCCTAAGCCCTTTCTCCTCATTCTGGGGACCCTTGCTCATATGCAGGTGCTCTTTTAATCAGTGTGATGTACCAGTGATCACACACCCTTGTTTTCCCAGCGTCCACTTGTGCAAGTATAGTCATCCATCCCGGCGGCCGACTGGTGGCTAACCAGGGCATGCTGGGTCTCAGACTTGATGAAATCAGACAGGATGCAAATGTCTCCCAGCAGGTATGGAAAAAGGACACTGTGAGAGTTGTGGGTCGGGTTCAATATTAGCTCAATACACCAGGGTGCGTCACAGATGCACGGAGATCTCTTTAACAGTCCCATGTAAGACAAGGTTCATTGAGCACAGAATGCACTGACACGTTCGAAATGCATTCAGGCTACATTTCAGCAGCTGTGTTTCCTACTGAGATCGAATAAAATAAATTCTTGAAGGACAAAGATGAACAAGGTGAAGCAAAATCAACCAACGCAGATGTGCTATAAAAAAATAAAAAATAAAAAACACACAGCTGAGCAGCAGGACCTGAGGAGTGAACTTGCAGGGCAAATCTGCAATAACACTTCTCCCCACTGACAGACGCATCCTGCAGAGGGAACGGCGGATTCTCTTTGGAGCAGCGTGAGAGCCAAATCCCTCTCAGCACAGCCAGAGAGAAGGGATGCTGCGTGTGCAACTCATACAACACAGATAGACACAACAACCTGAGGGACAAACACATGCACAGACAGCTACAAGAAGCAGCACCAGCAAGATATTATTTGTTTTTCTTCATGCAACATTTGATTTTTCTGCCCTCTACACATAATACTTATTTTAAAGGCATAGGTCATTCAAAAAAGCAAAAAACAGAAAAAATAATTTTGTGCATTACTACATCTATTTTGTTCCAACCATTTGTTTATTCATTATTTAGCAGACACTTTTTTTTACTCAAATCAACTGGAATAAGGAAATTTGCCAGCATATGATACTTATTTACAATAAAAGCATAGTGTGACTCCAGGCTTTTAAAGTCAAAAAAGAGAGAAAAATGCCATAGTCTTGTTCTTTATAAAATTTAGAACTATATTTTTATACCAGAACTGTATTTTTTTTTTTTTTTTTTTTTATAATCTCTGTTTCTTTTCTGAGGAACACTATGTCAAGACATTATTCACTGAAATGCTGCCATTTTCCTCAAATATCATTCACCTTTATGCATTTTTAAACATGGGAAGTTCTAAAGTGAACTAGAGAACACAAGAAAGAGATGCAAAAGAGACACAAGAACAATAGCATTTTATATCATTAATGTCAAAGCTGCTGCTTTTGCCAAATCAAAAATACTATACCAATCAAAAGTACAAAATATTGCTGTTTTAAATGAATGGTGCTCTTTTTTAATTTTTATTCAAAGAATCATGGAGGGGGGGTCAATAAATCAATGTTCAGCAACTTTTTTATTATCTATTAAATATTTAGCAACTTCACATTTTCCATCACAGGAATAAATTACATTTTAAAATATAATAATAATAATTAATAATAATACTATTTTTCTGTATTTCTGAAATGCAGCCTTGGTGAGCTTAAAAGACTTTATCAACTTGAGATAACATATTGTTACAGACGATTTCTCAAGAGTCAACAAAGTGTAAATATGGTGGAGGAAAAAACTTCTTTAGTCACCAATAAATTAGAAAAACAGATCTATTAGACATATCTTCCATAACACTTGCTCAAATATTTCATTATAGCGAAGCACCACAGTGCAGAAAACATCAAAAATCTGAATTAAAATCTACAATTTCTACAAGCAATTATTTTAAAAAGCAATGCACAATGCACAGTAATACACAGTAATGATTTATTTATATTAACAACAACAAAAACTATTCTTTTTTGACTTCCATTGTTTAATGCCAGGACACAAATCCAGTTGATTTCTTCTGAGGGTGCACCTAGCCACGTTCAGAGGTTCAAACAGAGTAAATCTCTCCCAGGAGACTCCACTAACCGGGCTATTTATGCCAAAGTGAACCTGTGTAGAACTTGTATTTGCAGCAAAAGAGACTTTAAGGTTGAGTGAAGCATAGTGATATTCTCTTTTAAGATTCAGGAGGCATGACAGAGCCTTGTGCCATGTGTTTAGTAATGCAAGTTCAGGCAGCCTGTCACACCTCTAACATAAATGAAGTGTTTTTAGCTTGTTTAGCAGCACTATCATGTCCAAGTGCATGCTGGGAAAGTGTAGATGTTTGATGGAACAAACAAGCATGCCATGCAATCCAGATTGCTGATGGTAAACAGAATGAATGCAAACTACCATGCTGAGGCACATGCATAAATTATTTGCTAATTTGTCATTTAACTGACAAGCAACTTAAAGAACTTGTATTACCAGTATGACCCCAAAATGGTTTATCAGCCCCAATGTTTAATTGCTTAAAAAGAGGCTGTCATTGTTTTTGATGCTAAAGACCCCCAAATATGATGACCACCTTGCAAGGGACCTCTTTCCCAATGTATTAAGATAACTATATATTATCACATAAAAAGACACATTTGTAGTGTGTGAGAGAAATACACCCTAAAGACGACATGCTGTTTCAAAAGAAAGCAATTGGCTTTTATTTTATTGCAATGTACTGAAGCAGCATATTATAAATATATTAGAATATTATGTACTACTTGGAAAAGTATTCACAGCGCTTCACTTTTTCCACATTTTGTTATGTTACCGCCTTATTCCAGAATGGATTAAATTCATTATTTTCCTCAAGATTCACATTCACAGAGTTGTCTATAAGCCACTCTTGCTGTGTGCTTAGGGCCATTGCCCTGTTGAAAGGTGAACCTTTTGGAATAAGGCTGTAACCTAACAAAATGTGGAAAAAGTGAAGTGCTGTGAATACTTTCCGGATGCACTGGTAGGTATTAAAATATGACACTTAATTTTAAGGACCAATTCTCACTATTAATTAGTTTCTTGTTACCATGCATATCATTAGCATATTGGCTGTTTATTAGTACTTATAAAGCATTTTTTCTACCCCATACCTAAACTTGACAACTAACTATTACTAAGCAGCAAACTGTTAGTTTACTAAGGTAAAAGTTGTAGTTAATAGTTTGTTAATAGTAAGAATCGGTCCCTAAAGTGTGACAGAATATTATTTGGAAAATATTTATCTTATATTAAGTTGACAATCTTTTTTTTAAGATAGATAGATAGATAGATAGATAGATAGATAGATAGATAGATAGATAGATAGATAGATAGATAGATAGATAGATAGATAGATAGATAGATAGATAGATAGATAGATAGATAGATAGATAGATAGATAGATATAAGTTAACGTATAAGCCTATTTAATATAAATGTATTTAAATCATTCATTCATCCTATATGCAACTATATCCACTACAATAGTAAAAGTTAAATAAAATGCTCACAATTAATAGCCTGTTTTCCAAATATTAAATGGGATAAAAGCCTCATGGTTAGTTTGTTGACATGCAGCACAACTGCGCTCATGGTGACCCCAGTTCGATTCCCGCCTCAAGTTCCTTTTTCCCTGCTGGTCTAGTGGTTAGGAATAGATTCCCGGTCAGGGAACATTCTTTGGGAGCAGTTATGGCCTAATGAATAGAGAGTCGGCCTTGTAACCCAAAGGTTGTGGGTTCAAGTCTCAGGTCCGGCAGGGACTGTAGGTGGGGGGAGTGAATATCCAGCGTTCTCTCCACCCTCAATACCATACCTTGAGCAAGGCACCGAACCCCCAACTGCTCTCTGGAGCGCCGCATCATAAATGGTTGCCCACTTTATTCCCAAAATTGTGTTCAAAAAGTGTTCTTCTAGAGAAGAACGTCTCATCAAGAACATGCATTGCTTCACTTAAAATTGTACATGTATATATGACATGTAAATTCAAAGGTGCTGATGGCATAAAAACCAGCTATTTTGTTATTTTTTGGCATTCTTGCGCTCTCTCATAGTGACTGTCTGTCTTTCCAAATAAACTGTATTCATATCCAGTTAGACAATGAGCCATCTGCATCCATTTATTCTCTCCATCAGCACTAAATTACAACTTTGTCTTGCTTTCCTGGAACTCTGGACATATTTTTAATATACAATCTGTGGTGTGAGGATCCTCAAAAAGCATGTGCTCACCACGACTGCTGTGGTTTCTCTTCCTCCCTCTGTAATCTGATGGGGATTTGATGTTGCTATCAATCCTATTCTATTTCCAATTTATTCAAGTATATCACCCTCTTGCCAGAAACACCACAACGCTGCCAGTATATCTCTCTCCTGCTCTGCCAACACATGGCAGTCTATTTTGTAGATAATTGCCCATGTTTGATGGTTATGCACTCTTATCATACCGAAGCCATTTCACAGACGAGAGATGAGGAACCTTGAGCCATGTTGGATAGACTGTCCACTTGAGGGCCTTTAGTTTAGAAACCAGTACACTTCGTTTCATGTAATACGATCTATCATTTTAAAGAGAGTCTTCCAGCCATCCACACTTCTGTCACAGCGAGAGATGGTGGCAGGAGATGGGACCCCTGAGGGGCCGGTAGCACATCCCTACAAACAACAGCCACCGATCCTCCTTTTAACCACTACTGATGAATATTCAAAAGCATTGGCAGGAAGTCCCCGGTAGCAAGCAGCCATTTTAGTCTGCGCTACTCCTTAATTACGCTGTACCCAAAATGTGGGGTGCAAGACCCGCCGGTGCCTGATGCCCTCCAGATTTTAATTACCTAAATGACTGCACACTTTCTGCCCATTGATGACGGCTTGGGGACTGAATTTTTGAGCAGCAGACAGACGCAGTAACACGGCTCAAAGCTAATGAGAAAGAAGATGTGCAGGACAAGACAACAATTGAAACTGTGTTCAGATGATGTTTCATTGGATTGAGACTTGAAATCTCTGAGCAAACAGAATTGAGACTAACACTGATCTGAAAGCATTTCAGGAAGAATCAGTTCAAAATGAAGAGGCTACTTACGTTGCCTCAAAGACGACAAGAAACGGTCGTGGGGTTTTGCTGGATTGTTGTGTTCATGTTTTTCGCATTAGTGTGAACATAACAGTTGTGTGCCCCAACATCTAAATCCAAGTCTAGAATGTTTAAACTGTTGGTGTTTGTTGGGGAGTGCGAAGAAACTCTAACGCTCCAAGTGTAAGTAAAAAAAAAATGGCCTTGGCGAGTAAACAAAAATGGAGTTATTGGCCAGTTTTTAAGGAAGTGCAACATCACAGTATCGCAATAATAATCTAGGCTTTGTTAATGAAAGCAATGTGAGGAAATCCAAGAGAACCAGCAACAAACCAGTATCTTCTAAAAACATTTACCTCTGTGGAAAATGTATGCCATTTACTAATATCAGGCTTTGTTTTTTGCTTTGTTCTGTTTATTTTATTTGTTTTGTTTTGTTTTGCTTTGCTTTGTCTCAGACATGATGGTGTGAGTAACAGCATCGGTCTTCACGGTTTTCTGCAAATGTAACGTAGTGGTAATACAGCTAAATTATTAAATTGAATGAAAAACACAGGCACAGAGATTTTCAATTACAATTTTCATGTTTTCAAGTTATTCAATTAATCTACAACACTTGATTCATCATTTATTGATTAATTGAAATTTTTCCACAATGGTCATCTAGTCAAAATAGTACTTTTTTCTCTTTAATTCTATGGAACATAAAGAAAAAAAAAATGCTTTGTTAAATTTTATGACCCAAAAACTTTAGGACATAAAAAGTCATAAGTAATAATAAAATGTGAGATTTAAAAAAATAAAAAAATAAAATAGGATGCACTTTTGAGTGCTTTGTCTAGCTATTTTTGAACACATGAACATGTCTAATGAAAAGGTTCCAACTGAATAACCTTTGAAAGCAACAAAATTATACAGGCCTTCCTTAAAACCTCAAGTCAACTAGTCTTTCAGGCAAACTACTGACTAGTCAATTTTGAGAACATGTAGTTCCTAATAGTGTGTTACTCTGCCTGTCTGTATTTTATATTTTGTGTCAGTCATTGTGAATGACCTTGAAGCAAAGAGGACATATGGGAAGGATGGAAATGATGATGGTTGGTGGTTCCCATGTGGAGTCAGTGTCATTAATGCCCCAGAACCTCACTGCTGGAAACACACACACACACACATGCATGAGTGCGCACACAAACCCCTACTGCAGCACCTCCTCTCAAGATTGGAGCCGACGGGAAGCCATATAATTTTACCAACTTAAATGAGGCAATAGGGCTATTTCAGATCCATAGTGAGAGCGTGAGAAAGACAGAGAGAGAGGCTCTGACACTTGTAGACTGCCCCAGTAGACTTTTTTATCGAAAGAGACAGTTGGTGGGTTAAATGGACATGGCTGGAGTGAAAATGGAGAGATGTGTTAGTTCTCTTTAGGGGCATTGAAAGTGCCCTCTGGGCTCAAGTAGTTTAATGTTGCCATTTATGGTTGTTAAGAGATAAAAATAAAAGATGAAATGGATCATATTCTCACTCGATTCTCTGTTTGAGAGTCTCAATAAAATTGCATTGCTTTCCTTGGATTTCTTAAATCTCTTGAATTGTGCAAGTTTGAACTCTCGTAGTGTTTAATTTCAAATGAATGCTGTTCTTTTAAACTTTCATAAAAGAATCAAAGAAATGTAGCAGTTTCCACAAAAAATATTAAGTAGCAACTGTGTTCTACATTGATAATAATAAGAAATGTCAAATCAGCATACTGGAATGATTTCTGAATAATCATGTGACACTGACGACTGGAGTAATGATACTGAAAATTCAGCTTTATCAAAAAAATAATAAAAATAATTTTATTTTTTTAAACTTAAAATTTTATAAAGTGTAATATTTCTGAATTTTACTGTTCATTTTATTTATTTGAGCATAAAAGTCTTCATTCAAAAACATACTGTAAAATAAAATCTGACCCAAACTATATATACATAAAACATAACATTATATATATGTATGTGTGTGTGTGTGTGTGTGTGTGTTTGTTTGTTTCAGATCTTATTAGGTTAAGTTAGTTTGGGCTGACAAAAAACAACTACTGTACATTTGAGTACATTTTTATGCTCTCCTTAGCAAACACCACTAATGAATGGCTTATGGTGCTGAATTTCATATGATAAATAGATTTAGTTTTGTTGATGCTCAAATACCAAACAATTGAAATTAACCTTGTTTGGTCACCTCTAAAGCAGTGCAATATAACAGGCTGCTCTGTTACACTGTCACGCTTTCTCAGAACAATGGTGTCACTGAAACACAAATTCAAGAACACATGTTTATCTTCACACACAAACACATATTTACACATTCTGCTTCAGCCATGCATGCCTTTGGCCAAAATGAGTTGAAATACACTCACACACTCCTGGCCCTCATTTAAACAGATGGGGGGTTTACTGAAACAGTTTGTTTAAAGTGTCTGCTTGAGGGGTGGCAGCTGTTCCCCCTAAACTCCGATATCACCTTTTGCCTTCTCCATACACTATATCTGTTCTTCGGTCCTCAACTTTTTCTGTGTTTAAAGGGGTGATATTCTACTCTTTTGTAACATTTTGCACCAAAAACTGTTGATTTAACAGTCTCCTCCCTCTGAACCCTTTGAATTAAGCTGGATGGATAGACAGATGTTAGAAAAATCACAATTTATTTTACTGTTTTTGCAGGTTAGGTTCAATAAATGTTACGTATACCTCAAACTTTTTCGGATGGATGGATGGATGTATGGATGGACTGTCGGTCGGTCGGACGGACGGACCGACAGATAGACAGACAGATAGATAGATAGATCGATAAAGTTATGCATAGCAATAGCTTAATGTCAGCCCTTAAACTCAAGTGTTGCTGTGACAAAGAATTTAGTAACAATATTTGTATACGTGTATAAATGTATAAATCCAGAGATTTCTGCATATACTCATGGCCATGGGGCTGGAGATGGCAAAGTGCAAAGTAAAATACAATTTCCATGGCAACCTGATTTGCTAGGGCCAAACGTCTTGAAGTCTCTATCACTCACCCGACACTCAATAACCTTGGGCTCATATTTCTCCGCTGTTGATTTAACACCTCACAGTATTACTATCCTGGAACAAGCTCAGCTCTGACACTCTGTCTCCAGCTCTGTTCAATGCTAGCGTTATTTATTTCCTCTCGCTACAAGCGGCGCAGTGACAAATGAGCATGCTCCGATGCTCCATCCATCTCAACTTTAAATATGTGTCTGCCAGATCAGGATGGAGGTTGAAGACTCAGATGAAGTATGTTACAGATTTGCTGTACTGGAATAATGTATAAGGTCGGGAAAAAGTTTTGCTCGGCATTTGTGTCACATCAAATATGCCATTGTGCTGAGGAATAGGTTTTGTGTAGAATGTGGCCACCGTTTCTAGATATGAACAACAAAATGATAGAAATTATGGGATAGCGTCTTTAAAAAAGTGTCACAGGATAATGGGATTTAGGCCAATAATTAAACAAAGTTAAATTTTTAGACGATAGACAGATTTAATTTCATATAGTGCTAATTATTGTTTCTTGGGCAGGCCTAATATTTATGGTGCTAAAATTGAAATGGTAGAACTATTAATATATGCATGGTTAAATATTTAGTTTGAAATTAATATATCCAGCCTTGCGTCTTTGATATGAGATCTTTTGAATGAGATAATTTCACCTCCTTCTTTATGTTGACTGTGTGAATTTCAAATTAACTTTGCCACCTTCCACCACCCTGGAGAGGAGGAGGAGGAAAAAAAATCTATAAATCTATATTTCAGGCCTTTCTTTGTGCATTCCAAACAGCGTAAATTCCACAGAATATGCATGTTTTTAAAGAGGATGTCATTGATATTCAGGAGAGGGGGAATGGCTGGGATGAAATGGGGGTCGAAACCCCCCACTTCTTTTTTGGCATGAGAGAAAAAAAAAAGACTATAAAATGTATATGAGCGCAATATGAGAATGAGTGCATGTCAGTTAGTGTCTGCTTCCTGGGTCAGAAGAATCTGATGATGAATTTAAGGTCTTCTGAAAAAGTGAAACACAATGACTTTTTTGGACTGGCTCTAGGAAAATAGGTTTCTTATGATATGTTGAACACTTTAATTTCATAACTATTCATTTTTATATAAAATAAAATAAAAATCTATGATGAGCATGTTTGTTTAATTTCTGAATTAAAGTATTTTATTATTATTGTTTAAGGGCATAAACTTCATATATCAGGGTGATATATTTGTCCTGATGTGATACAATGAATAAAAAAGGCTCATCAAAATAAATAAATAAATAGATTCCTTATTAATAATTTATATTTTGTTCACTACTTATACTTTTTGAAAAATGTTTGGTAAAACCAATATGCATAAACATAAATAAATAAAATAAAACATGAAACCTGCAACAATGATATTTATGTTTTAATTTGCAATAAATAAATAAATACATAAATTAATAAATCAATAAATCAGCTTTTACTCAGAATATATGTATATATATATATATATATATATATATATATATATATATATATATATGTATGTATACTGATTAACGTGTAAGTTTTCAAAACCATATGGAACCAACATGAATAGCATGAGTAATGCTTCTGCTGTTGTCGCCTTGTTTTTGTTTTTTTCGCCATTTGATATATTTGAATAATATAGAACAATGTCAATAAGTAGTTTTGGTCACACTTTATTTTAAGGCCCAATTCTCACTATTAACAAAACATTAACTATGACTTTTTTCAGTCTCAATAAATTCCTAATTTGCTGCTTATTAATAGTTAGTAAGGTAGTTGTTACATTTAGGTATTGATTAGGAATGTAGAATATGGTCATGTGGAATATGTACTTTATAAGTACTAATTAACAGACAATATTTTAATAACATGCATGCTAATAAGCAATGTAACATATATTAATTTCCTAGTTCATATTATTTCATACTATTATTCTTAATTCCTAAAAAGCAAATATTGATGAATTTGACAGACTTTAAAACATACTATAAATCAATGCATGCACCCCCACCCTCACATCAAAAACTAGATCCCCAATGTCCATTCATTTATTTATCAAAACTGCTTATAATGCACAACACATCAGCAGCCACACCCTAGTAATTATTCTATTCTGTAAGCACTCAGAATTAATTCATACATTACATGGAACGCCAGCAAGACATGGGTTGTAAAAACATACATACACACATAACATAAATATGTATGCACTCATAAACAAAACCAGAGAGAGAGAGAAAAAAAATGAATATTTGTGTTGGCGATTAGCTGGTCCTTGGAGATGTTGCCCTATTGCAAAACCATGTAATGTTGAGTGTAGAACAGTGCTGCTCCATAGGGCATGAGCTGGGCTCTGCATGCATAAGATATGAAGTAGTAAGCAAAATATCCAAGAAATTAGAGGCTGTGTACATAGTGTATTTTTGTACGTAAGGACATAAAATTGTCTGTTTTAGGTAATGAAATGGTGGTGGAGGTGAGCAGGTGTTGGGCTGTCGCTACATGTGTGCAAATGTTTTGGTGGAAGCTCTTGGTTAAGGTTTCCCCCCTCTAAACACAAAATTATTCATTGAGCCTGGTCATAGTAATTATCATAAACTCGGTTTAGTTTTCCGCACACTTCCTCAGCCACCAGCCTCTTCTAAAAAGGTCAAAGCATGGCATTTTTTGTCTTGGCCACGGAATAAATTGTTCCATGGAGAATTCTGCAGGAAATGTTTAGATTTGTTCTGCAACTGAAAATTACCAACATAGGATTTCCAAATTGAAGAGGTTCATTTCCCAGGCAGTGTGAAGAAATATGTTCTCAGTGTTGGGCAGATTATTTACAAATAGTCCATATACTGATTCCTAATTACATTACATTACAATGATTTTAGTTAGTAACATAATCCATTGCATTGCACATTTTAGGAAATATATATTTTTGACTACTTTTTGATTAATTTTGAGCTAACTCATTTATCATGTTGATTTAAATAGGATACTCTTCTACCATACTGATACAAAATATAAAGAGGAAGAAAATATATTCAGTTGCAAAAAGTGCACTGAATGCATTATGAAGTGCATTAAACATTACATCTGTCACGTTTGAGTTCCTGTTTGTCCTTGTTTGGTTTAGTTCCTGTCCTCATTAGTTTATCATCCTTCATTCAGATCACCTGCCTTCCATTAATCATCTCATTTGCTCCTTTGGTATGTCTGACTTTATAACCCTTCAGTTTCTAGAGTTTCATTGTCCTGTCTTACGTTATTTGAAGAGGTTGTGTTTTCTCGTTCCATGTAGACTTATAAAAAGACTCTGTTCATTTGCATACCTGACTCCTTCGTGCTCTATTGAGCTTCAAGCCCCAACAACCCGTGAAACATCAGTGTTTCCCAAAATGAAATTCGTGAAGGAACCTATATTTACCTAAAGTAACTATAGAGATTCAGCTGACAACAAGGTTTGGGAATCCCTGCATTACATGTAAATAAGAAATAACATTAATGTATGCATTTTAATGTGCTAGAAAGACAAAAGCCTTCCAAAGACATAGCAATACATGGTTAAATTACCCACGGAGTGATAATTCAAATAACCATAATATGTTCAAGATTCAAGATTTTTATTTGTCACATACACAATTATACAGGGTATAACCAGCAGTGAAATGTAAGTCAGGTCCGCTCCAAGGGCAGTGCAATTGTATAGAATACAAATATTAAGAAAAAAAAAAGTAGAAAAAAAATTAAAAGAATAAAATAAAATAAAAGATAAAAAAAATATAAATATAAATGTGCAGGTCAGTATGTTGTTGACATAAATAGTAATATAACAGGAATATGCAAAAAAGTTGTACAGGGTATTTGAATAGCAGCAATATGAGGTAGAAAAAAAAATATTAATAGCTTATTGATATATTGATATGTACATGGAGTCAAGTGATGTTATGATACAGAGTTAGAGTTTAGGAGCCTGATGGCCTGGGGGAAGTCTCTCAGTTTTTGCCATCAGGCTACGGAAGCGCTCACCAGATGGAAGCAAAGTGAATAGACGGTTACCAGGGTGATTTGAGTCCTTGATGATTTTGACAGCTCTACTTGTTCATCAGTAGCTGATGCAGTGTTGAAATGTTGAGAACATTTTCTGTGTAATTATAGCCACCTGATTAGTGAATGATCTTTGTGTGAATGTCCACAAAGCTAGAAGACTTCTAAGTGGCTGGCTATTTCAGAACAAAAGATGAAAAAAAGAACAATTAGGGAGAATCAATAAACTATGAATGAATTACTGATACTGTGCAAATAGCATGTAATCCAGTAAAAAAAAAACATAACTGTAGTCTGATTACGGGTATTTTAAAATGTAATATACTCTAATTAAGAGTAATTTATTTTTAGAGTCTAATTGCGTAATCCAGAATACATGTAATCAGTTACTACCCAGCTTCTTCCTGTCATTTTCGAATCTCCTTACAAACCAAACAAGTCAAAACAAATTTCCCTGCATTTGATCGACTGATTTCCACTGTCAAACTTAATACTTACATGACATAAGTACCTTTTAAACATGATTTAGCTGGTTGTGATTAATAATTTGGTCATAGTGTAACAAATGATGTCATCCATCCATCCATCAGAAAACTGAAAGGCAATGGAGGAGGCTGGGGAGTGAATCCTTCTCCATAAGCAGCGTGTCAGTATGTTAGAAATGTTTGAGTAAAAAACCTCCAACACAAAAGAATACAAGACTCAGCTATAAGCGTATAGCCGTTTACACAGGAAATCAGCGGTAATTTCAATTCTGACACTGGCAGCAAAGACTATTGACTGGCAGCATTAGTAATTAAGTCGGAAAGACAATATTGGATCAGGCGTGAGGAAGTGCTGACACATCAGAGTATAAATAAGGCTTTGGCAAGGTTTGGCACTCCCCTTATTATTCCTGAATCTGCAGACAAAATGTTAGGGTTCATTTCTACAAATGTGTAGCACGGAGGTTGCATCGAGCCCAGGGCTTTGTTTCCAAATCATCATTAATTCCAAACAGATGCCTTATAATGAGCCCAGATCTTCTTTTTCTTCCTTTTTGCCAACAAGTTGAAGAAATTTTAAAATGTAAAATAATCTATCTATACTGTACCTTGTTCGGAAACCTTGTAAGCTGCCTACCTAAAGAGAGTTTTTATAATAATTAAGTGTAATTACGCATTCTAAAATATATTTTATCATTATTATCTTTTATCAGATTTTAAGGCAGCATGTTACTTTCACAGAGAAGGCAATCATAGAATGCACTGCTGTGTAAAACAATGAAATGAAAAAAAAAATGTAGGTGAGAGAAATGTTTATTATTTTTTTTAAAAAAGGTTTATTTTGGCATTTTGCCTTCATTATGATAGGACAGTGAAGAGCAGACAGGAAGCGAAGTGGGATCGGGAAAGGTCCTTGAGCCAGAATTCAAACTCGGGATGCCTGTAATGCAATGGCATTATATTCCGGTGCACAGCCCATAGCTATCAGCGCCGATGAGAAATGTTTATTCCAATTATATTGCATGCAATACTGAAAAGCATAAAATAGTTCTGAAAAATTTACCCTTGTGAAAAAGATGTGCAAATGTATTTTGAATCCTTGAAAAAAAAAAACCTACTTGCGGATCATATAAAAGGCCACTTAAGTGTACTTGCCTACTGTATGAAGTTCCGTCTTAGGATGCTGCCCAACAAAAAGACAGATGTCTATGTAGAGCATGAAGAGCAAGGTGTTCGATTTTGGAACAGAGCTTATATTTCTGTGATCTTTCACTTTATCCTATTGATCTAACAATACAAAATCTTTCAAGGGTTAATTTTGCACGAAAAGCCTTGTGCAAGTTAACCCTGTGGTACAATCCCAATCTCAGCTTGAATCTAGAGGACACACCGTCACTTCAAACTGATTGACTCAAATGTGGACAGCCACCAAATGCCATTTATTAGATAATTAATGTCTGACCGGGATGAGCTTTGATTTTATTGATCTAGCAGGGTCTGATTGTGCTTTATTGATGCACAACCATCACAGAACAGCTGAGTGTTTGAAGCTTGACCATTTTCTGAACACGTACATAATTGGGGTCTCTGGGATCCCAAAGACGAAGACAGCAAAGTCAATCTCAATACAGTGCATCCGGAAAGTATTCACAGCACTTCACTTCTTCCACATTTTGTTATGTTACTGCCTTATTACAAAATTGATTAAATTTGTTATATTCAATTTTGAATAAAATTGTTATTGGCTGTTTATTGGCATTTATATATTCCATGAAAAAACCTTCCCATTCATGGGATATTTTCTATGCACAAAATATATATAATATCTTTGTAATGGGGAAAAAAAGGTTATTTAGATTATAAAATGTTTTATGTTTATTTTATTAGATCAATATTATATTTCAAGAATTGGAAGTGCAAAAACTTTCAGCCCTTATATATCCAGTTGTTACGTGTATATACCCCTTATTTGGTAGTTCCTGTTCTCATTAGTTTATCTTCGTTCATTCTTATCACCTGTCTTGTATCATTCATCTCATTTGCTCATTAGTTTGCCTGTCTTTATAAGCCTTCTGTTTCTGTTCAGTCTTTGTCTCGGTTTAATGTTGATTAAAGGAATACGTGTGTTGATGCTACGTCGTTCTCCTGGCCTTTGTTTTAGATTTTATCTTGACTACAACCACGGCCCGTGACACAGTAAGAACACATAGCGCCAGTAGACAATAAAGCAAACACAAGAGGAAATATTTCAAAGTCTTTTCAGTTCAATATTGCTAAAGTGCAGACAATGTCAAACCAATATAAACACATTTACACTCATATTTTAGCTCTGATTACTAATCACAATAGCACTCTGATCTCAATCTGCTAAAACAGGTGTGATCAAAACAGGATTACACATATGAGAAAAGAACAAATTGCCATGCTGGTTTGATTCCATCACAGGTGGAGTTGGTTGCTTTTGTAATTGAGCCAGAAGCTCAGCTCACAGCTCTGCAGGAAGTGAGGCTCTGTACCAGACAAGACAACCCAGGACATCCAGACAAGAGGAGGAGATGGGAACAAGCACTGCTGGAGTCCATTAGCAGAAAAAAAAAAGGCCTTCTCTATTTAGTATCCATTGCTATGAAGTACCTTAATTGGTCAATTTGTTATATAAATATTAAACAAAATGAAAATACTGATCATTTACTAATTTACTTAAATGTGTGACTATATCCGAATGGGGTGTGCTTCTGTCACTGAAGCATCATTATTTTCAGATTCTTGACTAATCATTAAATGAACAAATATTCATGATGTAATCTGAAAAACAAAAATTGCTTGCAAATTTCACAAATAATTAAGAAATTAATTAAACATGAAACGCTGAAGTAGAGAGACTGATATATTTTTTTCTTTTAGCCTTGGACTCCAATAATCTTTATTTTATTCAACTTTGAAAAATATATTATGTATTTCCCAATAGATTGGGTTCCTCTCCGTTCTTGTGACTCTCAAGTCTTTGTCGTCTTCTGTTTTTCTGTTTTCATACAGGAAACCTTAAATATGATATATATCCAGACTCCATAATCCTCTCCAATTATGGTTTTATCAGCACGGTCATGCTCAGCATTCTTTGTGCTGTGTTAAACCGACCTGGCCTGGTGAGGACATCAGTTGCCTTTTGTCACTGCCCTGTTTTTAAATTCATGACCTTGAGTTACAATTATAGCCTATCTATGGAACATTTCTGGCCTGGAATCCTGCTAATATTGAAATATTCCCTCACTCACTCACTCTCTCACACACAGACTTTCTCTCTCAATCTCACTCTCTCCTGCTGAAACACTTGTGGAAAATCCCTTTGGGCAGGCTGGAGGTTTATTGGAAATTTGATTATAATTTTAGTCTTTTTTTTTTTTTTAATGTGCTGTCATGAGTTTTACTCCACGATAAGCTGTTTTACATGCCTTCAAATTATGAGGTTCATGTTACATATATATATGTGTGTGTATATATATATATATATATATATATATATATGTGCGTGTGTGTGTGTGTGTGTGTGTGTGTGTGTGTGTGTGTGTGTGAATAAGACAAAATGAATATGAATTAGTTGAGCCTTTTTTTTTTTACATAAATCCTATAAAATATTAACAAAAGATTTTTACCATCCTCTATTTGCCTCTCATTTGTAAACATCAGTCTGCACATCTCAAGCCCAGAGAGCCAATTACACACATTAGAACTGCAACTGACTAAAAACGGAGGTGACTGCTCCAGGTCAGGGTCAGATGCAGATCGTCTCCCTGTCAAAATCAACTGAAAGACAAACGGACAGAGCTAGATGTTCACTTTACAGCAGAATCCAGTGCAGAGGGAGGGGTCAGTTCCTAATCACATTAGAGGATATTCAGCATGCTTGATAACTGTATTAGCACTCAACCTGCAGAGGTAATTACATCACCAGGTTAATACCAGCGTTCAGCCTTTCATATTCTCATTCTGCTTAAAGTGGGAGAGCCAAGCTGTTAAAGCTGGTTTATTGGGTTAGTCACTATCATTTTCAGCAATTCAGTGGGATTTCAACAGAGTTCAGTGAGTGATGTGCCAGCCTGCTCCATCCCCAAGGAAATCAAAAACAAATCGAACATGATGAGAGAATCAAAAGCATCATTCATCCATCAAAACAGTGAATCTATCATCTGCTCAAGAACCTCAGGATCACATATCTTTCACCTAGGTGTCTTCATACATACATACAAACCTTAATATTAATATATATATAAAATAAGAAACAAACTATAAATAGATTTGGTGAGGGCATGGGTGAATCAATAATTTCCACTAAAAAAGAAAAAGAAGAAAGCCCTTGCATTTATTATTCTGTTAAAACTTGGCCCCATTCACTTTCAATAATGTATAAAGTTTCCAGTCATCATATTTAATGGAAAGCGACTCAATTTGCAGATTATAAATACTTTATAACCATTAAAGTAACTGATATTAACTACTTAGGTTTCACAAGTAAATTCCATAAATAATTTAAATAAGTTCTTAGAAAAACAGGAAAGTTGTCACAATCATATCACACATAACCACTATTGCACAGCGTTAACTTAAGTGAAAAAATGTATTTATAATGATAAACACAGATCTAAAAATCCATGAATAGCTCTTTAGATCCCCAGTGGACATCAGTTAGACACTGCTTGGTGTTCTTCTTGAAATTTAGATTCAGATTTGTGATTTTCAAAATAAATCATTCAGACCTCTTTGTGGTTGCAAATGTAATGAAAGGGTCTGGAGTAATGTACAGGAGTAAAAGAATCAATTCTCTTTAAAATATAGAAATAAAATTCAATTAAATATTTATACTTTACTAAAGTATGAATGTCGTCTTATTCTTAAGTACAGTAAAAGTATTTGTACTTCATTACTATAAGTTGTGTGTCACTTTCATGAGGAATCCTGGGTATCTAGACCAATCAAAATACAAAAATTAGAACCATTTCAATTTGTCAATTATCACAACAAATGAGTTCATTCATTTCAGAAACAGCACACTAGCATATATTCCCAATGGCCTACAATGAAAGAAATTCTAAATTAAAAAAATAAATAATTTATCATGCTACTGAATAACATGTAATTACACATTAGGACTTTATAAATATCTTACTCAAACGGAATTCATTACCAACACAGTTCATCTCATTTGCATGTTAGTATTGTGTTGTCAGTTGTATTGAAATGGGCCATCCAGAAATTTGATTATATATTTCCAATTTAAAAGCTGTAAAAGGCAAACTTGAATTAACATCTCATCCATTACCAAATGATGCCTCTAAACAACACGTAGTTGTTCACCAGTATTGAATTACACTGTGGATGAAAATGATTGATTTGAATGTGAAGAGATTAGCGGACGAGGCTAAATCATCCATCACAAGAGAATCATTACAAACATAATTCTCTGCCAGACAACACAAACAACGTGAGGCATCCCAGACAAACAACTGTCAGAATGCTCTCCGTTTCCACTATCTCCCCTCTACCCTGTTGTTTACCCCTTCTGGCCTTTTTTGGATGTGGTGTGCTTTGTACATTTTGCAGAGAAGCCTCTCACTGACTTTGAAAGGCTAAAACTTTGAGGACCCTAGTCAAGACCCCCGATAGCAACTGCTCTATTCGCAAAGCCTAAGCAACCGTACTAAACTTGAGCTCAACATACATCCATATTTATAGAAAATGACTGGTGAGCAACCCAAAACAACTGTCCTAAATCTGAGAAATTGTCTTTTAAAGATTTCCGTCTTGACGTGATGCTTAGAAGAAACAATGCATGACGTAATTAATCCAGAACACTGAGGTGCTCCGGGAAGCATCTATTTTTAATGTGTCAGCCACTACTCAAGCCGAGGTAGAAAAACACGGCTCCTCAAGCTAATGAAACTAGGGTGAAACTACTGTCATGATATTGACAAGCATGTGTTACTGATCAATAACCAGCTTGATTCTGGAACAGGATTATTATTCGAAAGCAAGATTTTGGGTTTGGGTTACCGTATTTGATAGAATGCTGTTTCATGACAAACACAACAGGTTTTTTTTTTTTTGTGGATACAAAATTACAGTCACCATGACATGGTTTTCTAAGCAGATGAATTCTGAAGTGTGCTTAAGGGCAGAAAGTTAACCGATGCACAAAAACAAACCATGAAAGATCAATGTCCCATAATGATAAAACCATTTTTTTTTGTTTCTAAGGCATTCAGGGTCAGGAGTGTGGGATTTTATATGTGTGGGTTCAGTTGAGTCTAAATTTTATTTTAAGTTCAAAATATTTTTTTTTATAATTTTTTAAATAAGTATTAATTAATCATGATTTCTGCACTGTTAGTGAATGAGGCCCATATATTTACACAACAGTTTTTTTTTTTTCTGGTTCTCGAATCTGATTGGCTGAGAGCCTTTTCCAGGTGTGTGATATTCTAGTGATAACAGCACTCCAACTGTTTAACCATTTGTATCACTGTGCTTGCAATATTTCTCACAGCGAGTGTCATGGTGGACACCCAAATCCATTATATGTTTATAAATAATACTGTTTTGTGTTACATAATGTAGTTTTAAGACTTTTTTTTAGGACAAAGATATCACTTTCCTCAGCCAACATTCAAGCTAATGTTTTATTGTAAATATGAGATTGAGATGAAGTATGAATGCTGTATCAGATGCAGGTAGTCACACTCTCTCAGTCCATCTCTCTCATATAATAGTCTTCTCTACAAAATACAGTGAGCGTTTAATGCAGTAATACAGCTTTCATACAGTAATAAAGCTTTCAATGAAGCAACTCAATGTTCCCGTGTTACTAGTTCTAAAGTGATGTTTTCGAATAAGTAATGGAGGGCTCAGCTGTTAAACTGTTAGCTTGAGATTTGAATCCATGGTGGAAGGAAGTAGTTCCGCATACAAAATGTGTTTTTCTTATTTATTTACACAGTTGTGCCATCGAACTGTTGAATAAACACAATGAGCAATATCACTCTTAAATTTTGCAAAGTATGATGTTGTCTGCAATGTATGAAGCTACTTTCAAAACAAGTAGTTTTCTGTTGTCAACATGCTCAACTTGAACCTGTGTGGTGCAATCTTAAGTGCTCACATGAAATTCCTGATTGCCTGGATTCCTTATGAAATTATTGTATTTTGTTCCAAAAACAAATTAAGTCTCATGAGATGTTTTTATGAAACTAAAGGCTTGCTGAACGTTATACCCTCTAGGAGAATCTTCTCTAGCCTAGTTATCATGTTAGTCTCACTCGGTCCCTGTCCTGTTATCATCAACCTTTACTAGCAAAGCATTTGGAGTTTTATATTGGTGTGATTTATGTGGACTTGCGGCACATTAATGATGCTAGCAAGACTCTTCATTCATATTCATGAACAACTGTGAGGAGAGTCGAACAGAGGAAGGGGGAGGGGGATGGAGATTCTGCCAAAACTCTTGCAGGCACAATCCTGGAGAGCAACAATGCCAGTTCACCAGCCCACAACCAGTTGCCCACATGTAGGATTGTCCAAGTGCTCGAGTCAGACTTACAGAGACACAATAGACTCACTAATGAGTGTAATAGAGCTATAAAATGAAGACAACACTTTGGAAATATCACCAGCATGACATTGTCTCAACTATAGTCATTTTGCTTGCTTTTGAGTCAATAATGCATAATAAAACATAGTGACTATTGGTCTTAGTTAAACAGCATATTTATGCAAATGAAAATGAGACCATAGGGAAAGATGTACACAACACTCTTTACAGTCTAAACAAAATTTCCCATCATTTTCTCTTATCTGTAATTTCTTATGCTCACCACGGAAGCATTTATTTGATACAAAATAAATAAAAAAACAATAATTTATTCAGTAATCATTACAGTATAGTAGCATTTATTTATACAGTAGGCTGTATAGTAAAATTAATGAAAATGTAAAATTGATCAAGTGAAAGCAGTTTAATCCCAATGGGCCCTGTAAGCACAAACTCTTAAGCAACCCTCTGTACTACACGATGTAATGTCACTTCCTGACCCAGTTCAGTATCATCTATTTCAATAAAAGAAGCACCAGGACTTCACCTCTTATTAACCATCATGTCCTGATCAATGAGCTGTAGTCTTAAAACAGCTGACATCTAATTAAAGGGGCAGTATGTGTGTGTGTTCGGCTGTATCAGCAGTCAGGTAACCAGCGGTAATTAAAACTTGGAAGATATGTCTGTCTAGAGCCCGACGAGATGGGCGGTAAACTAGACAGTTCAAAATGAACAGTTAGCTTGTCTCCAGAGCCAGAGTCTAATTTGCTCCACCAGACAAATCAATAGAACAATTTCATCTCAGGCACTTGAGGAACAATGAACACAAAAAAATAATGAAACATAACAGGCACATCTTTGGGGAGAAGGCTGAGTTACATCTTTTTATAAAGCTATCGGGAAAACAATCTGACAGGTTTATTGTTCAACAAATTTATTGTTTTTTTATTTATTTATTTTTTAATTTTTCCACAAATTCATGTGAATTTGTCAAAATTTGAAAGGTTCATAGCATTGAGCAGAGATCACGAATTAGCAGATCCCATATTGGGACCATAAATCATATTGCATAAATGAATAAACCAGTTAAGCTGTCTTTGCACTGTAAAGGTAACACTGAAGCTGCATCTAAAACAAAATATACAATGACAAGGTGCATTTACAACTGTAATGTGACACTAGGACTCAAACATTTGGGCTTTTTTATTTTTATTTGATTTTTTTTATTATTATTATTTATTAAACATTTTAGAATATTTCATCAAGAATCATCTGACACTAAATACTGGAGTAATGGCTGCTGAAAATTCAGGTTTGCCATCACAGAAATAAACTACTGTATAATAAATACTGAATACTGTATTAACTTTATTTTTGATCAAATAACTGCAACCTTGGTGGGAGTTACTGATCCTAAACTTTTGAACAGTAGTTTACGCACACACACACACACATATATATATATACATATATAGAGAGAGAGAGAGGGAGAGAGTCATGGCCAAAAATATCAGCAACCTTGGTAAATATGATCAAAGGCGGCTGTGAAAATTCATCTGCATTATTAATCCTTTTGATCTTTTATTTAAAAAATTCACAACAATCTAAGCCCCATTTAAAATGGGGGGAAATATCATTATGATATAAATGTTTTTCTCAAATACATGTTGGACACAATTATTGGCACCCCTAGAAATTCTAACGAGTAAAATACAAACCCGATTCCAAAAAAGTTGGGACACTGTACAAATTGTGAATAAAAACAGAATGCAATGATGTGGAAGTTTCAAATTTCAATATTTTATTCAGAATACAACATAGATGACATATCAACTGTTTAAACTGAGAAAATGTATCATTTTAAGGGGAAAAAAAAGTTTATTTTAAATTTCATGGCATCAACACATCCCAAAAAAGTTGGGACAAGGCCATGTTTACCACTGTGTGGCATCCCCTCTTCTTTTTATAACAGTCTGCAAACGTCTGGGGACTGAGGAGACAAGTTGCTCAAGTTTAGGAATAGGAATGTTGTCCCATTCTTGTCTAATACAGGATTCTAGTTGCTCAACTGTCTTAGGTCTTCTTTGTCGCATCTTCCTCTTTATGATGCGCCAAATGTTTTCTATGGGTGAAAGATCTGGACTGCAGGCTGGCCATTTCAGTACCCGGATCCTCCTCCTACGGAGCCATGATGTTGTAATTGATGCAGTATGTAGTCTGGCATTGTCATGTTGGAAAATGCAAGGTCTTCCCTGAAAGAGACAACGTCTGGATGGGAGCATATGTTGTTCTAGAACTTGGATATACCTTTCAGCATTGATGGTGCCTTTCCAGATGTGTAAGCTGCCCATGCCACACGCACTCATGCAACCCCATACCATCAGAGATGCAGGCTTCTGAACTGAGCGCTGATAACAACTTGGGTTGTCCTTGTCCTTTTTAGTCTGGATGACATGGCGTCCCAATTTTCTAAAAAGAACTTCAAATTTTGATTCGTCTGACCACAGAACAGTTTTCCACTTTGCCACAGTTCATTTTAAATAAGCCTTGGCCCAGAGAAAACGCCTGCGCTTCTGGATCATGTTTAGATATGGCTTCTTTTTTGACCTATAGAGTTTTAGCCGGCAACGGTGAATGGCACGGTGGATTGTGTTCACCGACAATGTTTTCTGGAAGTACTCCTGAGCCCATGTTGTGATTTTCATTACAGTAGCATTCCTGTATGTGATGCAGTGCCGTCTAAGGGCCCGAAGATCACGGGCATCCAGTATGGTTTTCAGGCCTTGACCCTTACGCACAGAGATTGTTCCAAATTCTCTGTATCTTCGGATGATATTATACACTGTAGATGATGATAACTTCAAACTCTTTGCAATTTTTCTCTGAGAAACTCCTTTCTGATATTGCTCCACTATTTTTCGCCGCAGTATTGGGGGAATTGGTGATCCTCTTGCCATCTTGACTTCTGAGAGACACTGCCACTCTGAGAGGCTCTTTTTATACCCAATAATGTTGCCAATTGACCTAATAAGTTGCAAATTGGTCCTCCAGCTGTTCCTTATATGTACATTTAACTATTCCGGCCTCTTATTGCTACCTGTCCCAACTTTTTTGGAATGTGTAGCTCTCATGAAATCCAAAATGAGCCAATATTTGGCATGACATTTCAAAATGTCTCACTTTCAACATTTGATATGTTATCTATATTCTATTGTGAATAAAATATAAGTTTATGAGATTTGTAAATTATTGCATTCCTTTTTTATTCGTAATTTGTACAGTGTCCCAACTTTTTTGGAATCGGGTTTGTATTTCTGAAGTATATTCCCATTCATATTCACAATTTTGAACACTCCAGGGTGATTATGAAAATGAAATTATCCAGCCATGGCGTCCTGTTTCACAGAAATATAAATAGGAGGGAAAACAAAGCCAAAATTCCCTAAATCATCCATCACAATGAGAAAAACCAAATAATATATTTCTGATGTGCAGCAAAAGATAATTGAGCTCCACAAATTAGTGAAGTGGCTTTAAGAAAAGAGCTAGAGCAGTGAAAATTCCCATTTCCACCATCAGGGCAATAATTAAGAATTTCCAATCAACAGAAAATGTTACAAAACTGCCAGTTAGTGGACATGTGTCTATATCGTCCTAATGTATAGTGAGGAGGAGAATTTGATTGGCTAAAGACTATCCAAGGACCACAGCTGGATAATTGCAGAAAATTGTTGAGTTTTGGGGTCAGAAAACCTTTAAAGAAAATGATCAAACAGCACCTACATCACCACATGTTGTTTGGGAGGGTTTCAAGAAAAATTCTCCTCACTCATCCAAAAACAAACTCCAGCATATTCAGCTGTCAGACACTACTGGAACATAAAATGGGACTGCTTCTATGGTCAGATGAAACTAAAAAATGAGCTTTTTAACAGCAAACACTCAAGATGGGTTTGGTGAACAAAGGGATAAAAAATACCTCATATACTCCTGTATTTTTGATGTTGTGGGCCTATATTTCTGCTGGAGGTCCTGGACATCTTGTTTAGACACATGGCTGTCACGAATCCGGTCCATGAACTTCCGTTCACTCACCACCAGAGGTCACCCGCTCACCGCATGGACTCTTGCACCACTGTTGCACTTCACCACTGGACTACAATTCCCATCATCCATTGCACTGACGACACACAGCTGTCACCAATCTCACATTGCTCTGATTACACAACTGATCACACAATCACACACACTTTATATGCCTTGGACTTCCTCTCTGTCATTGACGAGTATTGTATAGCATTTAGCACTCTCCTAGCGATAGCTACTCTACAGAGCCCACATAGTTGTCATAGTCTTGCCTTGCCTTGTGTGTTTTCTCGTGTTCTGATTCTTACTCGTGTTTCCTGGATTAACCCTTTGCCTTGCCGTTCGGACTCTGTTTGCACCTCTCTTGGACTATTGCTCGTGTACCTGGATTATCTCTCTGCCTTGCCCTGTTGGATATTGTTCGCCGATCAAGACCCACGCTTGCCCTAGGATTACTCTTGCCATATCCGTTTGCTGTTGTTTGACCCTGCCTGTGATTTGACTATGTTTATTAATAAAAGCTTGCACTTGGATCCGCTTGCATCACGTCTCGTTCGCGCCATTACACATGGCATCATGGATTCTATCAAATACCAATAGATAAAAAATCAACAAGTGACTGACTCTGTTAGAAATCTTAAAATGGCCCATGTTTGAAATCTTAAAAAGACACATGCCTTTGGTGTGAGAGACCCGGGTTCGAATCCACTGTGAGACACCAATGTGTCCCTGAGCAAGACACTTAACCCCTAGTTGCTCCAGAGGCGTGCGACCTCTGACATATATAGCAATTGTAAGTCGCTTTGGATAAAAGCGTCAGCTAAATGAATAAATGTAAATGTAAATGTAAATGTTTGGATCTTCCAACCGGACAATAATCCGAACACAAACCTCAAAAACAACACAAAAATGCTTCTTCTATGGCCATTCCAGTCCTCTGACCTGAACCCTGTAGAAAATGAGTGAGGTGAACTGAAGAGAAGAAGCTCCAACAGCTGGGAATCTAAAGGGTCTGGAGTGATTCTGGATGATCAAAAGGATTAAAAATGTAGATTAATTTTTACAGACTTCTTTGATCAGATTTTTCAAGGGTGCAGATTTTTTTGGCCATGACTGTATGTATATATATATATATATATATATATATATATATATAGAGAGAGAGAGAGAGAGACAATAGAGTCGCTAGGAATTCTGGCCCATTGCACATAATTTACTAAGGGGACACCACTACTTCATTTTAACTGAATAGGGGCCCTATGCACACTGTCCCACTTTTAGGCCTGGTTGTGAGGCCCCTGTATACAAATCAGTAACTCTCTTAAACTCACCAAGTTTCCATTTATTTACTTCGCATTTTGTTCAGTACATATATGTTCAAGTCTCATAAACTGACTAAATGGGAATATGAGATTTATTACAATAGAGAACAGTTATTTGAAATCATACTATTATTTCACAAACTGTTTTTCCTCATATTTTTCATCAGGGAACCTGGGTGAGCACAAGAGATTTCTTTTAAAAACATTTAAAAAAAATTTTTTTTAAAGTGCTGACCAAAAATCTTTGAATACATATATATTTCTAAAAGTATAAAACTGAGAGTCAAAAGCCTTTTGCAACCATAGATACACATTTGCTGACTACCATTCTGAGCAGCATCCAAATCCAAATTATAATTCACTGCCTACATTTCATGACGTGTTGGCTACCCTACATTCACTGACATCTCCAGCTGTTAGTTTGAATTCTACACTTTTCAGCACTTCAATGTGTGATCTGTGCTACTGGGTGAGGACTTTCACAACTATTCATCCTGATCAGCTTTTGAGCTTACAGTAAAACAGAATTTCACATCATTCAGCAGTGCTGAAGTCAGCTTCATGAAAGAGCATCCATTAAATCCAGTGTTATAATTTTCAGCAGCCTTAGGGATTTACTATGTTTCTTCTCATCAAGCAACCATGCTGTAAAAGTAAAATAATTAACCATCCAATAAGTTATGAGTTTCTTCAGACCTTTTTATACTGAAGGCATGAGAACGACTGAAGACCCTGGTGAAACTCTTGCTGTATTGTAAAAGGTCAAATGGAGTGTTTCACTCACTGCTTCATGTAGCAGAATAAGATGTTCTGGAAAGATCAAACATGGAACTATATAATTGGCCTATATATAGCACCTACTGGACACATAGACAGACCTTTAGACAAAAAGACCAACAGACAGAAAGATAGATAGATAGACGGACGGATGGACGGAAATATGTAGACGATAGATGAACAGACAGATGGACGGCTAGACAGACATATGGATGGAAAGATGGACGGAAGCACGGATGGATGGATGGACGGACGGACGGACGGACGGAAACACAGACGGACAGAAGGATAGATGGATGGTTGGATAGACAGATACACACACACACACACACATATACAGACACAGACAGATATCTTTCCTGGTTTCCATCCTGATAACAAAATGATAATGATTTCATAATGCTGATGACATGAAGATAAACAGGAAGACATAATTTAATGAATAATTTCTCAGCTCATTTTAATGCAGTGTGAATTACTTTTGCTCTGCACAGCTGCATCATGTGTTTAGACATTCATGCCATATTTTATCCATCCTCCCTAAAAAAAAGTTCAGTGAAATCCATTGGTCCTTTTGATTAGTATTATTCAGAGTGGATATTAACTAAGACTTATGTTTTTGTTTAGTTTTTTATGCTGAGGAATAAAAAACAACAGCTCTTGTTGTTTATTCCATAGTGGAAGTCTAGAGGAACTAAACACATGAAAAACACTTTCATCGTGTCGATGTTTTGAGAGAGAGAGACGAGTAAGTGTGGCCAGTTTCACCTTACTCCATTTGTAGTTGAATACTTTAATGTTTGATCTCTTCTCAGAATCAAACATCTCTGCATCTTATGATGTTCAAAGCACATTCTTTCCCTTTTCTCTTTCACTTTTATTGTGCAGGCAGCCAATTTGTTTGACAAAGAAGGTTATGCTATGACCTTCTGTGCATTCTCTGGTAGAGGAAGCAATCAAGCCGCAGACAAATTAAATGTCCACCTGCGAATGAAACATAATCAGGAATAGACACCTTCCAGTGAGAAGAAGGGCACAAAGAGCACACAAAAAAAGACTCAATTTGTACATTCCATCTAAGAACAAGCAAAACTCATGAATTCAATTCATCTTATCATGTTTCTATAATGGAGAGCAGGCTGTGAGGAGGAAAATACAGTTAACCTGTAGCTGAGATGGAGACTACATTTAAAGCATTTTCCTTGGACTTCTAGTCAAACATCAAAGCAATGAACATAATAATTCACTCATAATGACTAAAGTTGAGTTGTTTCTTAGCTTTGCCCTCCATCTTGAAAATTGTTCTGTGAAGAGACTAATTTAAAATGGAAGACTGACAGATGGATTAAAGCTTATGTAATACGGTTTATCCCATGTTGATGGTAAATATTGGTGGTTAATTACTTCAGGAAGGTAAAAAGTACATGCTTTTAACAATGGTTCCAGGACACAAAGCTGGGTATCCCAGCAGGGAAAGGCCATGTCATCAGCAACAACAGCATTAATCAGTTCTGCTTGGCTATGGGGGGGCTACACAACCCTCATTCCCTGTTGATTTTCCTGTTGTCACCATTACATTAAAGCAGTTTAACATGCATGAAGAATAGCCCACCCACCAAAAATGGAAAAAAAGGTGACACAAGAGAACACCCCCCCCACACACACACACACCCTCACCAGATCCAGCTCCTCGCTCGATTCCCTCAGCACCTTTCCGGCTCACTGAAGTGGGAAGAAACAAGGGTGCCACTTTGAGATCATAGAGCCCCCAGCCCACCAGATGGCACATGCCAGAAGCCTGCTGCAAGGCCAGTCCGCTCAATGAAACTTTACTGGGGAGGTGGCCATACGAGGTGAATAAACGTCCACGGACAGGCTAATTAAAAGGGTCTTTATCATTAGAGAAGTCCATCTGTTCGTAGCCCAAGCCCAGTGGAGTCTAAGCTTCTTGTAAGGATATTCACACTAGCTGCCATTATATTAGATTGTTGATTATTTGGGCTTGGATTAGTGATCTACATATACATACACATAAACATTTATTCAGCAAGAACACATTAAATTGATCACAAATGACAGCAAAGATGCAGGTTATTTTTAACTATGATCATAATAAGAAGAAATATTTCTCAAGAAGCAAATTTATACTAATTATAATAATTTCTGAAGGATCATGTGGCACTGAAGACTTGAGTAATAGCTGCTGACAGTTAAGCTTTGTCATAACAGGTACAAATTACACATTAAAATGTATTAAAATAGAAAACACAGTTCTTTGAAATTGTAATAATAATCCACAACTTTACAGTTTTACTGTATTTATGATACAGGAAAGCAGCCAGAGACTCAGCGCGCCTTCAAAATAATCCAAATGAGGTGCGTAGACCAAAAAAGTTTCCCAAAAAGTAAGAGCTTGAAGAAGGTCCGCACACTCTCAAACATCAAGAGAGATTATTTTTGGAGCAATTTACTGAATAAAAGGCAAACGTTTCAGTCACATACCAATGCCAATGATGAAATAAATACAGTCTTGGTAAACAAAAGAGATTCTTGCTAAAAACTAAGTCTTACTAGGGTTGCCACCTGTCCCGGTTTTACCGGGATTGTCCTTCTTTTTAATAACCTGTCCCGGGAAATTTATCCACTCTCCCGGGACACTGAATGTCCCGGTTTTCGAAAGGCTACGTGAATATGTATGTTCAATTTACTATTTTCTCACTTGAAATAGCCTATGCATTGTGCACAGAGTGGTCGGTGTCTCTCATAGGGTGTCTCTTGTGTGTAGAATGCACTATCATTGGCTCTGGGATGGGTGTGTCGTGTGACGTAGACTACGTTATCTAGCGCGTCTGTCTTGGCAGCTAGCCAGTTACTACAGGCGGCAAATTGAAGCAGTGAAGACGATTGTACGTCGTCAACATTGTTTGTTAACATGGGTGGCAAATCTAATGTCATCCCTCTACTTATTTCTTTAGCAAAGAGGAAGCAAAAGCAAGCACAAACACCAGTATCTAAGCAATCAGGTAAGCTATAAGTTAAATAAGATAAGTGAGAATACTTGAGATGTTTAAAATATTCACGAGTCACGACTATGCACAATCGTACTGCACAAAGGCCAATTTTGTCTTGTGGGTCTAATGCAGTGGTTCCCAAACCTGTCCTGGGGGCTATTCCATAAAAGACGCTAATCAATCGGGACTAAAGCGGTTCCATAAACGACAATTCAAGTTCACGCAATCTGACTAATGCTATCCAGGTTCAGTGAGTCAGGATAATGTGAGTACACGCTTATTCTGAAGCAGGCCTTAATGTCGATCATGGATCACCATAGCAAACAGCGAATATTTGTGCTGTTTAACGCATTTGAAACATTGTGTTTTCCTCAGTGCATAACTGATACGTCACAGGTATATTTTTTACATCTGTAAATGTCAGAAAGCCATGCAAATATATCCATTTAGCTGTCAGGAGTGGGCGAGGCTTATACCAGACGTTTAAGATCCACTGACAGGGCTCTTTTATCTGTCCCTCGCTCCCGTTTGAAAACCAAGGGTGACAGAGCCTTTTCAGTTAATGCCCCTCGTCTATGGAACCAGTTACCTCTAGAATGCCGCCTTGCACCTTCCATTACCAGTTTTAAATCAAGATTGAAAACATATCTTTTTTCCTTAGCATTTTAATTTCAATTTTATTGATGTTTTATTGGTTGTCTTGTTTGCTCCTTTTTTGTTTTCTTTTTTCATTTTAATTTCTGTTACATTGTTAAGCACTTTGGATAGCTTTGCTATGTTTAAATGTGCTATATAAATAAAATTTACTTACTTACTTACTTATGCGAGAGAACGAGCGCTGCGGCGCGCATGCGCGCTACACAGACAGCGCAGAATAGAATACTAGCGCAAGAATTCTGAATAAAATATACATTCTGCTAAAATATTTGTTGTTGGACATTAAATGTGACACATAGAATTTTACTACATATAAGTGTATTTTTATGATAGCAGCAACTGTTAATCACTAGCTCAAATGAGTTAAATGTGTGTTCCTCTTATCAGTTAAAATGTACTCTGATTTCTATTATAAATTTACATTTTTAATTCAGTGATTTTAACTTTTGATTGTGTTTTTATGCTTTAAAGAGACATTTTAGATTGTAATGTTTTAATGTTCTAATAACCATAAAAGGTACAGCTGTCATAAATTCAGAGAGAAAGGCTGCATGGCTAGAAACTTCTGATCATGCACAACTATGTTAAAATGTCATTCGCCTACATTTTGGGCAAAATACATTAAATACAGTTGGTTGTAGCCTATTTTTTATTTATTTGATTATTTAAGGTGTATTTTCTGTATACTTTTATTTTTGGACCGATAATAAATTAAACTGACTGTATGTGAGAGAGTCAGTGGTAATATGGATGCGTTCCTATTGGTCAGAGTTAGAGGAGCTCAGCTTAGCCTGACAGTTAGCCTGCTCCGGACCAGGTTCGTTTGCCAGCATTAGTTGCCGGGGTAACGGAGTTTGAACTTTTTTAAGTTTGATTTATGAAACCGAATCTACCAAAAATAAGCCTGACTAACCGAAATAAGCCTGGTTTATACTCTAATCTTGGTTTATGGAACAGCCCCCTGGAGGCACCCCAACACTGCACGTTTTCGTTGTCTCCCTAATCAAACATACCTGATTCAACTCATCAGCTCATTAACCAATGTGATAATGAGCTGATGAGTTGAATCAGGTGTGTTTGATTAGGGAGACAACGAAAACGTGCAGTGTTGGGGTGCCTCCAGGACAGGTTTGGGAACCACTGGTCTAATGGACATTTTCACTTGTGAGCAAAGCGGTCGGTCAGGTCATCGATATGTCCAGGTTTTTTATCAGACATAGGTGGCAACCCTAAGTCTTACTAACGTCACATTTTTGAATGATAGTTTATAAACCTGATTGTATCATTAGAAATCTTAATATATATAAATAAGCATACAAGAATATGTAGTGTTATACAATGGAATATGAGTAAATGTGCATTGTTCACCTTAAACCTGGTTACATTTTAAAAGCAATCAGAAGGAATTCTTCTTTGAATAGCCCCTGACTTCGACTCATATGACTGACTGAACTGAAATTTCCAAACAGAATTTTAACATACCTATGTTTCATAAACTATGGAGAGAAAAAAAGACAGACAGCACTGAGGACGCGCCTTAAACAGCATGCCAGAAGTTATTAAAATGCAAGACATAAACACTGAATTCTGCCATCACAGCTGGCTGTTCCCGCCAACTACTTTCCTTGTATGCAAACAATTTAATACTAATTTATTTCCTTTCACCTCAAGACACTCAAGCTTTGAAATCAACATTTCCCAAATGAACAAATCTACAAACATTGCATTCTGCATAACAAGCCAAATGCAGTTTATTTTAATCTCAGTGCTGTGATCGACTGCATTCCAAACACTGATTATAGTGTGGTCATGTGTGCGGTCTGAAGGAGGAAAATGCTGCAGATGAAAGCTCTAGCTGTCTTTAAACAACTGCAGTGTGAAGGTTACATGTTTCACAACATATGGGATTCATGGGTGTCAATGACAACATAAACACACAAATCCAAATCCAGTAGCATAAATCATGTTTGTTATGGTTTATGTTCTAAAATTCGGAATATGAACAACTTGAGCATCAGTTCATAAAGCATCAGTTCACCAACAAATGAAAATTCTGTCATCATTTACTCACCCTTATGCCATTCCAAACCCATATAACAGGATTTTTATTAAATGTAAATGGCACCTTCTGAGCATTTTTCAAGCTTTTCTTTGTAAAAAATATGTTTACCTGCTGCTGCTGCTTCTGCTTCTTCTACACACCAACATAAAATATGCATTTCTGCCACCTACAGGCCTGGAGTGTGAAACACTGAATTGCGTACATTTGATGGTATAATTTCTTATTCTAGTTTTTAATCCCTTAGAATCAGATGCATTGTATATATTAAAATGCTACCATGTTTCTACTCTTAAAATTTCTTAAATTTCAGGGTGCTTTTCTCCAAAATCTATTGGACTCGGACAATGATCAGTTTGTTTCAATAACTTTTGTTAATATACCAAATTACTAAAATCTGTATTATCACTTTAGTATAGGGACCAATTCTCACTATTAACTAGTTGCTTATTAGCATGCCTAATAAAGTGTGACCAAATCAGTTTTTTTGCCTTATATTACCGAGAACCAATATAAGCTTTTCGCTAAACAATAGAGGAGCACAATAAAGATATGAGGATGTTGGCTTCAGGTTTGATGGGTTATAAGGCATTGTTTGAGCCTAATTAGCACAATCCTCTCTCTCAGTGGTCGATCTAAGGGTCACCTCTCTCTGAAATATCCCCCAGCAGCGACACTGTCTGACTGTATGCAGTAGCTCGGTTGGGGGGCAAGAGCAGAGAAAGGATAATGAAGAGGATATACCAGCCTGGCCGACTGCTGCCAGGTTGCTGTCAGTCTGGATCAGACCTGTGTCTGCCACACATCTCTATTATGCTGAGATTCTGAGCAGCGGCTGGGATAACGTTAGCATGCCAACTGAGCCGGCAGGTCCACATCCATCCACACAAAGACAGCCACATTTAAGATAATAGTGTATTAATAGCTACCAAAAGGGATTGTTTGCTTCAATATTAAAAATGTAATCAACCTCATGTTGCTCGAAACTACAATTGGTACAGTTTATCATATGTCTTCTGAAGTCATACAATAGTTTGTACGGTGTCTGCTGGGTCAATTACATGATGCTCTTTTGAGATCTACTATTTGTGCAAAAACACTTTTAAAATGCAACTCATATATTCAGTGATTTGAATACAGCTCTTCTTTGATGATCATGTGTTTGATTTCACAATAGATTTTTTTTGTATTTTATATATATATATATATAATTTTGTTGTCCACCAACTCAAATTAATGTGTTGCAGTCGACATACCCAAACACTAACTATAAGTAAATAAATACATACAGGAAATGATTTCAAATAAAGGTTTCAAGGTTAATAATTGTCTTAAAATATCAGATATTTTCTCATAAAATATCAATGCTTGACCATTTTGTAAAATGTCATGATGTGATTCCACAAAAACATATATTGTGTTTAGGAATTAATAATTCATGAGATTTAAGTAAATAAATAAATAAACACTTTCTCCTTAAATATCTATATAAAAGGCTTTTTTGAAAACAAGAATTCTGTACACATGTATTCAACGTAAATAAAATATTAATTTTGCTAAGCTATTCAAATTTTTTTAATAAGAACTTAGACAGAGATTTTTCCCCTTTTTCTTCATTATGGGCACTTTTATATGTAATTTACCCTTCTTCAGCCTTAAAATCATTAAAGATATACAAAATAATGGTAACACTTTATTTTAGGGTCTTTTAACTAGTTGCTTATTAGCGTGCATATTACTAGAATATTAGCCATTTGTTAGTAGTAATTAAGTAGCCTTATTCTACATGACCTTATTCTACATCCCTAAACCTACCCAATACCTAAACTTAACTACCTTACTAACTATTAATAAGCAGCAAATTAGGAGTTTACTGAGGGAAAAGTCGTAGTTAATGGTGAATAAGTGTTCCCTATTCTAAAGTGTTTCCAAAATAATCACTAAACTCTCTTCATATGTCTTCTTTTGTGGTGTTGAGATTACAGTACTGTGACTGTATGCAAACACAGAAGTTCTCATATGAACACAACATATAGTTTGAATAATCTGAAGTGTGTATTTAAAAGTGTTTTTCGAGTGACATGACAGTGATTAGATGATGACAGATGAACTTCCCCTTTAATAGTACAACCACTACTTTGATTTCATTTACATATCTTCCAAAATCATGTTCCCCAATGGGAGCTCTTTTTGAATTCGAATGCTTTAAAAAGTCTCCGATGTAGCCATGTTTTCAATCATAAGACAGCACCATACATGAGAGCACCAAATGCATAGTCCCATGGGAAGGCTCAGCTTAAAGCAGTGGGTGGGACTGACCCGCAGGACAGTGATATGTGTGTTAGTTAGGGTCTGTCAATAGTTACAGCACCCCTGAAGCAACCCTAGGCAGGGCGAGGCATGTGCGAGCACTAAATCTAACCCACACACTCGGGTAGTTTAAGGTCTCTTTCTGAACCAGCTTGTTTTAATTACTTAGAGTAAGTGGCAGCATTTGGCCGAGTTTATTGCTCTTCTTAAAAGAGCAGGCCCCTGCTTTAGAACACGAACTCTGCCTGATTGCAAAGTTGTAAATCCATACTGTTGCTGCTCCTCTAACAAAGCCCGGGCCGGCTGCTGTACCCCTTGACTGGAGGGCACTCATAAATTCTCTTTTAATTTTCCAACTTGCAGAGACAATGGGTGGCACAAACAATCCCACAGTATCAAAGGCAGAAAAACAGTCTAAGCTTGCATGTGGAAGAGGAAAGGACAGACGAGGAATCATATACTATAACATCATGTAAATAAGTAAATAATTATTTGTATTTTATTTTATTTTATTTGTGATATCTAAAAACATACAAAAACAATGTTACATTTTATTTTAAGGTGTCCTTGTTACAGTACTGAGTAATAGTGATTAATAACATGTACTTACTACAGAATAATTTTCTTTCATTTAGTTTCTTATAATTATGCATAATTTACTGTTATTACTATAGTAAACATATTATAGTAAGTACTGTGTAACAAGGACACTTTAAAAAGTGTTACAACAAAGCATATTTTTCTATTGTTTTACCAGGTTCCAAAATAAAATAAAATAAAATAAAACACAACTGTATATAGTAGTTGCAGAATGTTGCAATTTAGCTTAGTTTTATAACTTTTGGATCCTCTATTCTGACAAATCTTTTCAATCTGCTTGAACCAATAAACATGGAGCAGCATAAAAAGTCAAGGTGTGGAAGAGAACTTTTAGGATGGAAGTGTAAATACTGCTCTGGCTAAATTAAACCATGAACCTATCATGTCAGGTGTAAACCAAAATAAATTATAGGGGGCATGATAATGTTTTCCTTGATCTACCTAAGCAATATAGGGATTGGTTCAGTTCCCTCACAAATCAACTGTGCGTTTTTATGGGAATGACCGACTTAGAGACCCTGTGTCATTAAGGTGCTGAAGGCTCTACTCTTTAGAAATGACAAGAGGAAGTAAATCTAACAATCACTTACTCTTAGTCTGTGCACTCAGCATTGCTGGGAGCAACAATAATGTTTCCTGCTTGGTGACGGCACTTCATAACTTCATAACTTCATAAACAGTCTTAAAATAAAGTAAATAAATAAAAAAATTAACAAACCAATCAATCAATCAATCAATCAATCAATCACTATTGGTATCATTTACCATACAAGATAACAGTGGTTCATTCAAAATGTGTACTTTATACTAAGTCTTCTAAAGTCATACAAAAGCTTTGTGTTAGGAACCAACCTGTATTTATGTTATTATTGAATTATAATATTCTCCTCTGTTATAAAATTCAAATAACTGCATTTGGTTACAAGAGGCAATGATCTAAATATTTGAAAGGTAAGTAAATGATTATGTAATAAAAAAGTTTGGGGTAAAAAATTTATTTATTATAAAATATACTATAATATAACTTTATAAATCACAGTTTGTGAACCCAACTGCTCCCCAGGCACCGCAGCATAAATGGCTGCCCACTGCTTTGATGGTTTGTGTGTGTTTGTTCACTACTCACTGCTGTGTATGCGCACTTGGATGGGTTAAATGCAGAGCACAAATTCCAAGTATGGGTCACCATACTTGGTCAGACGTCACGTCCTTTCATTTCCTTTTTTTGGGGAAGTCATGGACTGAGGTGAGACCCTTGAGCAAGTTGAGACCCCCAACTGCTCCCCGGGTGCCGCAGCAAAATTGGCTGCCCACTGCTCCAGGTGTGTGTTCACGGTGTGTGTGTGTTCACTACTGTGTGTGTGCACTTAGGATGGGATAAATGCAGAGCACTAATTCCGAGTATGGGTTACCATACTTTTTCTTTTTTATTATTGATCAGTAAAATAGCAAATCTAGACAGGTGGAGCTGGTAGAGGTGGAGCGTTTCAGAGGAACACTGCAGGACCAACTTAGAGCAAACTCTGAATTTAAATGATGAAAGCAATCTTTCTGGAATTTTATGATTGAGCAAGATATATATTCTGAGATTTTTTCAAGAAATTGTTGTTTTTGAGAAATATTTAGAAATCAGTATATTCCTGATTTATTCTAGACGTCAAACTCACATGAATATATCTTGGATTGCTTCAAAACTGCTGGGGTTTCTCATGACTTTTCCTTGAACTCCTCCTCATCACATTGCTGTCACGTTCTGTCCTCTGCAGGAGCATCCAGGGGTTCTCATTTCAGCATCAGGGTCAAAATGGCCCTTTGAAACCATAGACTCAGCAGTGTAGCACAAATCCCTCTCCGTGGTAACGGGTCCATTTCTGATGGGTAGAGTGCAGGAGCTGTGGCCCTTTCTAAAAGCTGAGATCTCTTAGTTAGAGCTGGAAAGGTTTGAGGGTTTGAAGTTCTAAGACATACACACACACACACACACACACACACCAGGGAAGTTGGCTACATAAGTTAATAATGCATGAGCATGAACAGATATAAACTCAACAGGAAATATGGCATGAATGTGACAAATGTGATTTCTCCTATCTTCAGGGTGCTATCATCTAGTACCCTGACAAAAAATATTATATAAAAAACAAGGAAATATTTTGTTCACATACACACTTGGGTAGTTTTATGTATACATCTATGACTGTGTGTGTGTGTGTGTGTGCTGTTGAGGTTTGTAGGCACAGTTTTTCAGCATATATACAGTAAATCTCTGCATTTTCATGAGTGGCTGTCACTTTTTAGACTTGCATCGTATCCCTACATTTCCAACAGCATACAGATGCATGCTCTATTTTGCAGAGATGTATTTTACATAAGCTAATATGAAGGTGACACTTATTTTTCACAGTTCATTTTAGACATTCTACTATCTATAAGTAACTTTTTCTAGAATATTAACTTATTCTACTAACCCTAACTTTAACCTAATAGTCAACTACCCTAACGAAAGTTAGCTGACATGTAGTTGCAAATTGATCAAAGTCAGTTGACATGTAGTTGCAAAGTTACCTATAGTTAGTAAAATGTCTAAAGTGAACTATCAAAATAAAAGTGTGATGAATATGAATATAATTTAAATTTTACTATCTAGAATATCTTTTTCACAATCACATTACTACAAACTCTATAATCACATTTTTATAGATAGCCTACTATTCTATAATCTATGCTACATTAATAAAATACAATTAAATAAAACAGAAATAAGTTGTTCACAACTTCTAGATAGTAGATTCATGACTCTCAGAACAGTTTTAGCATGTAAATGAATATGACAATATTAATGTGTTTGATATTGGCAGACTATATCTGCTGCACACACTGCTGCTGCAGCAAATCAAGTATAGACTTGCAACTGTCAATAGATACATAGACAGACTGCAGTGAACATGTAAGATATGTTGCTACTGCATAAATACGCATACATAAATCTGTCAGAAAGGATAGAATCTAGACAGGTGGAGCTGGGAAAGGTGGAAGGTTTCAGAGGCTCTTAAAAACACACCTTAAAAACAAGTTCACCATCTTCCAAACCATATATAACTTTTATTGAAGTATATAATTAATGTAAAGTATTCAGGTTTGGAAAGATATCAGGGTGAAGAAATTAACAATATTAAACAGAAATATAACGTAAATATGACTTTTCTCTATAGAGAACAGACCAGTTTACTCAATTAAAACACATACGCTTTAAAGTATCAAAGCAACCCTTTGGTAATATGCCCAGAACCTATGTAGTCCTATTGTCACTCCCAGTTATGGTGATTATACCAGTAATAAATGACACAGAAATTAGAAATAGTATCCCAGAATAGATTGTGTGTACATTTTAATCATTGTCATTGGAGTGATTTGGCGCTCTTTCCTGCATGCTGTCAAAAAGCACTCAGGGCCAGCTAGGCTAAAGGCTACAGATTTGATTAGCGATACAGTGACCAGCTGCTGCAACACAATAGCCAAATCATTACTGCGGCTTTCAGTGGAATGAAGACAGAAAGGCTGGGGGAATAATAGGGCCAGGGAGATGTCAACATATGTACAACATAGCCAGCTAGCATTAGCATGCTGTGCAGCTTGGTTAAAGACCTGCATTTTATTTTAAATGATGGCCTTGTGTGTTTTGGATGTGCAGTGTGCACTGAAAAATACCTGAACCATACACAACCACTTTGTAGAAGAAAGCCAAAGTGTTATCTTAGATTGTTAGGCTGATAAATTGCAAGACGTGAGCTGTGCATTTAGCAGTAATCACCCCCATGGACATGTGTGTTTGTGAATGTGTGCTCAAGTGTGTGTGCATTTGTGTGTACTCCCCAATCAAATAGACTATTCGTGTGTGAAAATCAGAGCAGGTGGCAACGCAACAGGATGACGAGGTGACAGCACCGTGTTGAATGCATGTGCATGTGTTTTTGTGTGAATCTGTGCTGTGCTGGTTTGCCGACACAGCTCATCACCTTCTATATTTCTCTCCAACACCTGTGGATTGCTCACATATTCTTCATTCTTTATATAGTACTTGCTGTGTTTACCAAGATGGATAAACTAAGCTAGAATGATTTAGTCATAAACTAGAATTCCACTGTGTTTAAATAGCAGCTTGGCATTGAATGAAATTTCAACTTTGTGTGTATTAATACTCAACAGACAAAATATTTACAATTTCATAAGATAAAAATGTAACTAAACAAGTTCTGGCAGATATATTAGAAACTAAACTAGTTTACGATCACGTTTTTAGCCATATGTTTGTCCTTGACATTTACCATATTTGAAAAGAATTTTCAATAACACAAGTGTTCTTTATTTACATATAGATTTGCTGACATGACAATTATATTAAATATATTCAGACACCAAAATCGGCACTGTTGTTTTTTTTTACAATATTTGAAATTAATATATCATATACGCATATATGTTTTATAATAATATTACTGATGTTTGCAGATTCCATTATTATTAATGTTAATGCTAACCAACAACACCCTAGAATTTGCATGTTTTGAAGAGTTCTTGAATTTTCTTTCAGAAAACACAAATTAGCCTGTCATCAACCCCTTTCTTATGAAACACACATCTAAATAATGAAATAAATATTCATGAAATATCTGAAGGAAATAACTGAACAGACTAAGACATATAAGAAGGACATTTTTATTAACAAGAAAACAGTGTTATCCCAAGCTGCCTTATAATACATTTATACAGAGGGTCAGAAAATTCTTTACAAAACCAAAAAAGTTAGAAAATATGATTTGATATGAAACATGATGCAACATACATTGTCAGCTTTCGTTCAAAAAAAAGTTTCAGTTTGTTGTCCATGTACTTAAAGTATAGTGAATGCCAGCATAATCATTACAAAATTCAAAGATGAAGAATAAAAGTCTAGAAAAAAATACAAATCTCATGCAGCATCTTGAAAAAGGGCCTGAGAGTGTGTTTATAAAGGTAAATAAATCCAAGAAAAGGTTTTGAGTTCCTTAACGTCAATGTCGAATGAGATCGAAAATTCATTCACAGCCTTTGACAGACAAGTAACAGGAAAGTCATTCTGGCAGCTACATGTTAAAAACACTGAATCACTTTCACCAGCAAATTTCTGTGATGGCATCAGAGAAAAGCAGGTGGTCTTTTACAGCAGTTATTAAACAGCACATTGAGTGCTGAAAAACACTGTTTCTACAGTATGTCCTGTAAAGGCTAGCCTATGAGACGGTCATTTGTGCTAAATGCTTCCTGTTGTATTTTCTGAGGTTGTTTGTTTAAGACCATGATTGCATTGATGCATATGACTAAGGCTTGGATAGACATCCACAGTGGAGATAAAAAAACCTGCAATGCGTCATGGACTGGACCGTAGTAATATTTGGGGTACATGGACTGTCAAGATTTTAATGGCAGAATCAATGTTCCCTTAGTCTGTAAAGAGTGTGTATTAATAGTATTAAATATGTCATTGAGCAAGCCACAGTGTTTAAAATCTCAACAGATTTTTTTTTTTTTGGACGCTGTTGTCTGAATGGGTATGGAAAAGAGTCCTTCTTGTAACACACAAATGTCGCCTCACCCCTTTTTAATCACACCCACAGCTCTTTAAATGCAACGCACTCTCTGTCCACAGAGAAAGGCTGAGCTAGACATGTCAGGTTAAACTGATGAATGCCCTTTGCCAAAGTGTCTATTTAAAGTAAACAAGAACAAGAGGCCAATCTGCATTTTAATAGATCACGCCTCTCAAGCAACATGCATCCATCGCGAGCATAACAATGACATCGACTTGCATGTATTTATGTGATAAGAACAAATAACAATGCTCGAGATTTTACATTCTTGGACATTTTTTTGTGTTGCTCATTCAAATATTTTAACATACATTCAACATGGCTAAGCAAACGTAGTACCAATTCAAATCACCAATATGATTCTCTGGAAAAAAAAACAAAAAAACATCTGTTATCTGTTTAAGTCAGATATGTATCCATTTTTAGTCTGACTGGAAGAGTCAAGGCAACCAAACCAAACATGTTTATTAAAACTGGCTTGCATCACATATGACTGTCCATTGCTGTGATACCATGTTCCTTAAAAAGACAGATATTTGATTTGAAAAGTAGAAAAAACACTCAGACAGAAAATTACAAATACAACGTAAGGCTCAAAAGGTTTAATATCAATATGCTGATAGAGGTGATAGTTCAGGAGGCAAAGGCAAAGCACGGAAAGTCAGCTTATTGCTCTCCTTTCGCACCCAAAATGATATTTCACACACTATATGATCATATAAATACACTATACAATGCAATAAAATAACAGAAAAAATATGGTTCGGCTTGGGCATGCTGGTCATAGCACTAGCACCAGTAGAAAAAATAATGATTGACAACAAATGTACAAAACAGTCATATGAAAAAGGCACTTTGTGGTGTGGTTGAATAACTCTTCGGTAAGTGAGAATGATTCTTCTCTTTCCTTGTGTAAGTCTATTCCATGTTTGTTATGAGGCACTGCATATAACCAGAACAGTAGATAAGTTCCTACTTCATGCAGAATTCAGTGTGCCATCCTATTATAAAGATCATTCTTTGATCCATTTCTGTTTCCTCGGAATCGCCGGACCAGCTGCTACATTTCAATATCCTTCCTTTCAGACATAAAGGTTCCTGTCTTCCTCAATTTCTTTGTCACTGTCCATCGATCACCACATTCTGTTCTTAAACCTCCACCTCACGCGGTCCTTTCTGCACGTCAGATGCTACTCGGATGTCAAAGCAGGTCACCATCATGACGCGGGACTTGCATAGGTTGACGCAGTATTCCAGTTCAGCCGTAGCCTGCTCCAATGCCTCCAAGTACTCTTGCGACTCCTGATCCAAATCTTCATCCACCTCAACTGCAAAACAAACCAGAACAGAGTTATTCCAAAGAAATGGATTGGAAGCATTTAGCATGAACTTTCCCCTCTGTCAAGAAGAAGCACTAAATATGTAATACTTACACTCTCCAATCCACTTGCTGGAATCCATCATTAATCTAGACTTTGTGTCCTCCAGCTCTTCTTTCAGAGTCTTATGCTTAGCTCTGAGATCTCTGATTTGCTGCTGCCGTTTCTCAAGAACCTTTAATTTAGTGTTAAAATACATCAGGCCCTGTGCACAGAAGATTGACATAATGGTTAAATTGCTTATCTGGACTGACTAGAAGGAAAATTGTGGCACAATGCTGGTTCCTTAAAATTGCTTACTGACTGTGACATTTTCTGCACAAAGGAAGCATGTGTTACAGGACTATAATAATACTGTGATATTTTCCAGGCATTGTATGGAAGAATAAAAGCATCCTTGCGTTACAGTACGGTTCATTTATACAATCGAGCTATATCCATGCCAGTTAATCAGCATACCTTTTCAACATCCTGAACTGACTGTAGAAGCAAAGATGAAAATAATTTATATACTAAGAAGTGGGGATACACAACATACAGTGGCAGTCAAAACTATTCAACCCCCTTCATATGCAAGACAATTTGCTGTTGAGATTTTTTTTAATAAAAGTATACATGCCTAGAAGCTTCTGTCACCTCTGTACTGCAATCTTGGCCCATTCCTCACATGAAAAAGCTTTCAGATCACTAATAATCTTTGGTTTATAGCCACATAGCCATTGCTTTCTTCAAATTCTTAAGGCTTAATTGTGGTTTAAGACAATTTAGTTTCCCACCATACAAGTAATTGACTTAAAAAACTTAAAAAAATGCTGCATTTGGGAATAATTATTATATAATTATGATATAGTGGTGTTATAAACCCTACAATTATTACATGATATCTTGACACAATCACTTTTAATATACCAGTAAACTGTTATAGATGCATTTATAAAATGATGGATCTTTAGAAAATCTTGTATTTGTAAAATACAGGGGGTGGGTATAAGTAATATGCTTTAAGTAATATGAAGCATATTACTTCAACAGGTTTACACCCTTTCTTACTTGCTGCTATGCTTGCTCCTTCCCAAACCAATTAATTCCAGGTAGTCAATTGCTTTTCATCACTCTAGTATTTCAAATGCAACCATTTTTCCTTTTCTTAAGAAAAAAACGTTTTTTCTCATGCCCTATTACTGGCAGGTTAATGCCCTACGCTGTACATTATCTTAATATTTTTTGATAAGAAGCAAAGGACAAAACCTTCACTCAGTATCCAGTGTTTGAATATAATACATGAAGCATATTGCTGAGATGATAATATTGCTCTTTATATACGAAAATATATCTCAACCTAGATCAAAGCAAATCTTTGGGAAGGTAGTTACGGACCAAATTGGTCTCTGACATCTCAGCTATGCAATGTGCAAGCATAGTTATACATAGTTATTCATCTATGTATTATTCATCACATATTGTAACTATCCTATGTAAGATGCATAAATAATCAAGCATATATTACGTTTTACATTTCCATGAGAAGGGACTAAGGTTAAATATGAATGAACTAAACCAGATCTCAGTTTCCAAAAAATAAAAGGCAAGTAAAAAAATAAATAAAACACCCAGACAACCCATTCTAACCTCATCTGTCTTTTCTTGTCTTCGCCGCTGAAGCCTCTCCACGTCATCAATTTCATACACTTTGATCTCAAAAGGCTCTTTAAGTGGTCCGGATATAGGGGGAAGGTCAACCCACTGACCCGTGGTCCCAGACTTCCCCAGGGAGGAGGTGTCCGGTAAGGGAGCTGGAATGAGACGCCTCCTCTGGAGGCCTGGTCCATGGAGAGACAAAGGGAATATGTGATACAGGAAAGTAATTAGGACATGGAAACATTACATGGATGGGTAAAGAAATAGCAAGCAAGCAAAAATATACTGAGGAATAGGAAAATTCTAAGCTGTGCTAATTATTTGTATGTTCATGCTTAAGGGACATTTAAAAAAAAAAAAACCTAAGAAAGCAATATGACTATCAAAAACTTCAGGTCTTCATAGACAATAAGAGATGCTACTCACCATTTGACCTCTTCTTGGGTGCTTTGGAGCTCCTTGTGCGGCCAGAGGAGGACATCCCACTCTCACTCATGGAGTCATGGGCTGAAGAAGCACTACCAGTAGCTTCACTGTCACGGATCATGCTCTCATATCCACTGCTCCCTCCACTGTGGTAGAAGAGTGCAGTTCTTCCCATGGCAGGAGGCAACTCTCCACTTAAGACACTGCTGTTATCACTTCCATGGCCACTGCTGTAGCGTTGAGGTCTTCTGGGGGCTGTGATCTTACTATATGGAGATGGGAGAATGGGGATTGGGGTATGCTTGTCATCATTAAGGTTCACTCCACTGTCATTGCCACTGTCTGAATCACCCGAGCCCTTTGCATGTTTCCCAGAAGGATTGGCCAAGGCCAACTCACTAACGCGACTGTTTGCTGCCCGCATTGCTTGCTTGGTACCCATGATTGTTCCCCTTGTGGATTTACCATTGCCTCCTACTGTTGCTCGAGGTAATGCAGTCTTTCCTGAAGGTGGAAGGTTGGCATTCCTTGTTGCAGGTGCCACAAGAGACTTAGTGGATGAGCTCAGGGTTTTCGAGTTGCTTGCAGATAATGTACGAGCTTTGTTTGCATTAACAGGTATTTGTCTAGCGTTAAGGCTGCCTTTGACAATCCCACTTTTTACAGTGGTCACTGGGTTTATACATGAAGGTGGAGAGGTAGCAATTGGGGAAGAGGTGGCAACAGGTGATCCAAATCTACCGACCGACTTACATGACTTGCTGTTGAGACTAGCACCACTGTTTTCTCGACTAAGAGCAGGTTTCGACCCCAAAGATGACAAACTGTCACATCTTTCTAGAGATATCTGGCTTCCATAAAGCTGCCCTGTATCACCTCTACCTCCTCTAGCTTTGAGGCTAGAGGTTGCTTTTATCAAACTATGCTCTGACTTTAAGTTAGATGTTCTTAAACTATTTGAATCTCCTCTAGAGCTAAGATCAATATCATCCTCTAAACCTGTAGCCCTTGGTGCTAAAGACTTGCCTGCCTCATTAGCAGACTTTAAGGCACTTGAGGGAAACAGGATTCGATTCTTTTGATCCAAACTAGATTTGCGAACTGGAGGAGGAGGTGGTGATATATTGCCAGGTTTTGATATACTCTCCTCCTGCTTGCATGCTTTTCCACTTTTTCCTAAAGAGGAGAACTTTAAACTTCCTCCCGAGGAACCAATATCTTGAGCAAGCTTGACATCAATGGATGAATGTATGACTGGAACTGTCCCGAGTGTCGTTGCACCTCGTCTGAGCTGTGGCATCTTGCTCGGGGACTCCATCTTCCTGTTGATGCTGGATTTTTCACATCCGTCCACCACCCTTTGGGATGGATTTGACCCTAGTGTTTTGGGAAATCGAGGTACACTGTTGCTGCTTGTGCCTGCTTTTCTTGCAGGAATTCCACTCATTCCATTTTTAATCAGCCTGGACGAACTTGAATTAGAGGTTATAGAAGACTCCAGTGAGCTATCTACTTGGTGCCATGGATCTGGTATGCAGTCTTGCCTTGGTGGCTCACGTCTCCAATTGCTACTGGAGCTGCTTCCACTGATACTGCTACTCTGGGCTGCGGATGAGGTAGGTTTTAATTTCCTAGAAAGACTACACTGGACAACTTGAGAATCTTGAAAAGACTTGGGATTGGATAAATTAATGGTATTTGCCTTTGCAAGTTTTGGTAAACTTTTGGCAGACTGTTGTGGGGCCTCTGAAGAGGATGGGCACTTGCTAAGATAGAATTTGCCTGATATAGCACTGTCACTGTCCAAATCTGAGACGCTACAGCCACTATCATTCAAGGAGTTTTTAGGTTCCTTTTGAGGGCTGCTTTGGAACTTCCTAAGAGAATCAAGATAGAAGCTGCTGTCTGGGCCAGTATGAGTACCTTGAGGGAGAAAGACATCTACTGTTTGGGCTCCTTCACTCTCCAGAGTACAGACACTTACTTCACTAAGCCATGAAGTGATAGAAGAACCACAGCTGCCAAGTGAAGTACATGCTTTCTCCTGTAATGGTGCCACCATTTTAATGTTTGCCTCTGAGGTACCAACATTGCATGTATAGGCATCAAATTCATCATTAATACTGCTAATGATGCTTACTGGACGGGATCCTGAGGCAAGGGCCTGTAGTGAACAATCACTATTGAAACTCACAATACTGGAGGGCCTTCCATTGTCCACAATGTTGCCAATTGATAACTCTTCCACAAGAGTGAATACTAGCTCATCCTCACCATTTAGCTCCACTGGCTGTTTAAGGGTTACAGTTGTCCTTAATATGTCCTTCTCCATGCACCTTTCCCTAAGATTGGACCTCATTTCACCTGAAGTCCTGGGATTAAGATGATGGACTTTTACAGGTGAGTTCTCATTTGAATCACCTCTTTTTTGATGACTCATCCCAATTGGTGGTATCCTTGTGGCAAACTTTTCTTCACTTTCACTACTGACCCTGACATAGTCTTTTTGTTGTGGAGGTGGGGGAGCAGGCTTGGGTAACTTTTTACTGAAAAAAACCTTTTCCCAAACCACGGGCTCTGAGTTTTGGGATACTGTTGGTTTACTTTGTTTTACTGGAGTGCATAGAAGTGTTCCATTACCTGACATTTGCACCTTTTCACCATCTGCACTTGTTCTACTCTCAGACATGTCTTTGAGATCTTTGTCCGGTGTGGCACTTTGCAACTTGGAATGTTCTAATTTGGATTTGTGTTTTGGACTGCCAGGCAGTTTACTGGCTGCAGAAATTGACTTTTTGGATATGCTGTCCTGTGTTGATAAGAGCGCTTTGGTAGGAGTCTTGGGAGAAACTGAAATGCAGTCAGAGCCTTCTTTCAACTTAGTTGCATCATGGTCCATTTTAGGGCTTGCAGAATTCCCTTCAGATTCTCCAACAAAGTCTGTAGGTTCCTCACTACCATCGATACATTCTAAACGCTCCTGAAGCTCAGCAAAGGTGTTGCATTTGAAGTGATCATGGTCAACTGGCCCTTCTTTCCCTCGTTGCTTACGGTTAAGAGAGGGGATGATGGGAACAAAGGCTGGGGGTCCTTCGTTGTCGCTGAGCTCTCGATCAGAGATGGCAGCACCACCAGGACCAACATAAATTACAGTGTCACATGATTGCTCACTACTTGAAGAGTAGTCAGGATCACTGAGGAATGATGGTAGATCTGGGTCAAGGGCCACAGTGCGAGGATGGAAGGGCCGCAAATGTGGTGGTCGACGGATCCTTCCTTCGTCACAGGAACTCTCTCCTCCAGAGGAACTGGATGCATACTTGACAAAGACAAAATATCATTAAAAAACAAAACAAAAAAAAGCTGGAACTCTGGTGTGGTATAGTTGTAACCATGTCACTAAAATATGAACACAAGGGCCATACATCAAGTGACTTTTACATTTCCTATGACAGAAAAACTTATGAAACTCAGTTACAATCTCATTATAATTTTTGATGTTAATACGCACTAAACATATTTCTAGGTTGTTATTCCTAGACAGTTGATATCATTTGGTCTAAAACTGGATCTTAACCACATTTAACTGGATCCTCCAAATACAATATACGATTATTTTAAGAATTCCTAAATTCTAGTCAGTTAATTATTTACCTTTGATTTCTTTTTCCTCATACGATGGATTCGGGAGGCCAGCTGAATGGTGGTAAGAGACTCTGCATAATTGGAAGGGGAGTCAGAGATGTGGGCAATCATGGTCGTTCTACAGTTGATGTTCCCCAAGGAATCTCGCAGTAACATGGTGAGCTTGCTATCCCTGGAAAAATACATTTTCATTGTCAGCATAAACACAGGTTGATAGATTGTCAGCAGACAGTCAGCTGTTTACTGAAGTACTGAGGAAGCCTGGCCGTTAACTGTTCTGTAAAACTGCAGAACCATCAAAATGTTCACTATACAGTCCTACCATGATATTAATCACAAAAAGCTACAAATATGTCTATACTGCAATTCTGCCAAATGTGAATATGTTTTAGAATGGTGAGAAATAAGGCATATGCAATTTGCAATATTTTATTATTTTATTTTTTTAAAGAGGGGTGTGTTCTATGAGTTCAGCAAAACACAGATGCATTGCATTGGTCAAACAAAAAACCTGTCAACACAAAGATCACAGGTACAAGCTTGTGGCTCACATATTTCATTATGTGCTCAAATGCTTCAGTATTACATCCTCTATAAAAACGCATAAGACCTCAGGAAGGCATTCAGAATTATCATTTAATTCTATTTATGCGAGTAATGCTATTTGATTAGACATCTTTATATCAAAGATGCTAGATCCATATCTACACATTTGAAGCAATATGGCCCGTTTTGATTTATTGTTATTTTGTGGCAAATATGTAAATTTTCTTACCTGTATGGAACATGTTTAGCTCCATTGGCCAAAGCCAGTATCACGTTTCCTAATGCAGTCAGAGACAGACACAGACCTCCTCCTGCGTCCCTGCTCTTACAAAGCATCTTCTCACAGCTTCCCAAGTCAATCAGATGCAATCTACTCCTACCACCAGACACTGATGGAGGGGAAAAAAAGAGGAAATGAGAGGTAATCCCTGGTGTCCCACACTACAACCAGTGCAAACATACTGTCCTTCCACAAATAAAAATGAAATTCAGATAAATTTACACCAGCTCTGCTTTGATCTAGCAATTCACATTCATTCAAATTCGTTGCATATGTTAATTATAACAAAACCATGGAAACACAATAGCGTTTATGAATATTTAGAGTGATAAAAGCCAATAGGCAAAAACAAATAGAAGAGTAAATGACAATTAGTTAATTCCCAAAGCTCGTCGCAAATAAAACAACGTACATTATGAAGTTTAATTCCAAAGTATTATGGTTGCAGGCCAAGCAAACTTGACCGAACAAAATAAATGAACACAGCACAGATGATTACTTGAGAGGGCAATATCTCATTCTGTACAGATAATTCCAGCTAAATCATCCTTGTAATGGAAGATACAAATACACTGTCAACCCCACTCATTACCAATATCACTGAAAGTTTGAGACGCTGCCAGTGCGGTTATAATACAATAACGGCACTCCTACACTGAGGTAATGTCGGGCAAAGTGAGGAGTGGCAAATAACATATCATATATTAATAAACATCCCCAGAGAAGACCTGCAGCTGACATGACCGTGTATGATTTATTCATGAGTAAGTTACCCAGCCCGTTTTGATTCAAAGACAGAACAAGCTGGCCTAGATAAACACCTATGTTCATACTACTCTCTAAATATATAGACAAGTGAGCCTCTGTGATCTACTCATCTTTGCCCTGCGATTATAACAGACTGTTGATAAAAAACTAAAGGTTAATCATGTGTTAATCTGGATGCTGTACTGACGTGGAACTGTTTCAATGATTATATTCTCAGCTACTGTATGTCTAGCAAGGACAATGAATATACAGTAGTTCCAGCTGAATTACTAGAATAAGGACACTAAAAGACATTCTTAATTCATGGTTCAGCTACAATTGTTTTATTTCACACAAAGTCATACAGTAGGATGACGGGTGAATTGACAATCGACCAACACTGTTATTACACATGTTGATACAGAGAAATGTTAGACCTTGAAACACTATATCATTACGTTTGCGAAAAGCACGGGGAAGCTATTTCCTCTATTCCTAGCCATTTTATTTTAATTTTTTTTGTCTGTCATTTGGCCATTCTAAAAGTGGGTTAAAATCAACAGGCTTGATGAAGCCATTTAAAGAAGCTTCCATGGCAATTTCACTGTTCTAGGATGGTGACCAACACTGTATTTACCTATGCAAATTTGCAGCATGATAACACAGTGACAGGTACCTCTATACTTTGATTAGAGCAGTTAGCTGCTAATGAATTATTACTATCTGTTAAAATGCCCATTAAAGTTTAATGAAGTGGTCAAAGCAGACATGATTGATTTCCCTCCTACCATGATGGAGCGAGAGGCAAATTGAAGGGAGTCTGGTAGCTCTCTGATTTGGCCTGTAATATCACAGCTATTACATTAATAAGCTTGAGATGTATTTTCCCTTTCACTGGGAAAATGAGGAGGAGGAGAAGGAATTAGACTAGACTGAGTATAATCAATTTAGCACACGCAGAGCCTTCAACAACATAGCAGTATCATTTCACTCAGTGCAAACAAAACTTACTTCCACCCTTGCCGCTCTTCTCCATGCGGTACTGGTAGATGTGTAAGGTGAACAGCATGTGGGAGTTGCGGCGGTCTTCCTCATCTGCATCTGGCCGGTTGGTGCTACGTGCTGCGATGGCGGCATCAAGAAACAGGGCGGCCTTCTCTGCAGTAGGAGCCCTTAATTCGCTCTGGTTCTGGAGCTACAACATGAAGAGGATTGTTAGGTTCAAGTTATATAAAGGAGCATCTAAAAAATTAGAATATCGTGAAAAAGTTAATATTTTCTTGTAACTTATTTCAAAAAAGTGAAACTTTCATATATTTTACATTCATTACATGTAAAGTAAAACATTTCAAAAGTTTTTTTTGTTTTAATTTTGATGATTAGAGTTTACAGCTCATGAAAGTCAAAAATCTCAAAATATTAGAATATTTCCTAAGATCAATCAAAAAAAGTTAAAGTTCTTTAAAGTATGTTCATTTATGCACTCAATACTTGGCCGGGGCTCCTTTAGCACAAATTCCTGCATCAGTGAGGTGTAGCATGGAAGCGATCAGCCTGTGGCACTGCTGAGACACTATTGAGCCTTCAGCTCGTCTGGATTGTTGGATTGACTGTTTCTCATCTTTCTCTTGAAAATATCCTATAGATTCTATATGGGGTTCAAGTCAGGCATGTTGGCTGGCCAATCAAGCACAGTAATATCATGGTCAGTAAAGCACTCGGAAGTGGTTTTGGCAGTGTGGGCAGGTGCTAAAGTCCTGCTGGAAAAGGAAATAAGCATCTCTATAAAGCTTGTCAGCAGATGGAAGCAGAGTGCTCTAAAATCTCCTGGTAGACAGCTGCATTGACTTTGGACTTGGAAAAAAAAAACAATGGACCAACACCAGCAGACGTCACAGCACCCCAAATCATCACTGACTTCGGAAACTTCACACTGGACTTCAAGCAGCTTGGATTCTGTGCCTCTCCAGTTTTCCTCCAGACTCCAGACCTTGATTTCCAAATGAAAAGCAAAATTTACTTTTATCTGAAAAGAGGACTTTGGACCACTGAGCAACAGTCCAGTTCTTTTTCTCCTTGGCCCAAGTAAGATGCTTCTGGCGATGTTTCTATATCAGAAGTGGCTTGGTAGCCCTTTTCCTGAAGATGTCTGATCATGGTGACTCTTGATGCACTGACTCCAGCTTCAGTCCACTCCTTGTGAAGCTCTCCCAAGTGTTTGAATCGGCTTTGCTTGACAGTATTCTCAAGCTTGTGTTCATCCCTGTTGCTTGTGCACATTTTCCTACCCAATTTCTTCCTACCAGTCAACTTTGCATTTAATATGCTTTGATACAACACTCCTTGAACAGCCACCCCTTTCAGTAATAACTCTCTGTGACTTACCCTGTTTGTGGAGGGTGTCAACGATCGTCTTCTGGATCATTGCCAAGTCAGCAATTTTCCCCATTATTGTAGTTTCAAAGAACAAGAGATACCCAGAATGTATACTGTTTGGATGGTAATTTATTGAAACCCAAATGTAAATATTCTAATATTTTGAGATACTGATTTTTGACTTTCATGAGATGTAAGCTCTAATCATCAAAATTAAAAAAATTTTTTTTGAAGTGTTTTACTTTACATGTAATGAATCTAAAATATATGAACGTTTCACTTTTTTAAATAAAAGTTAAGAGAAAATTTTAACTTTTTCACCATATTCTAATTTTCTGAGATGCACCTGTATAGTCATATGTGGTTTTTGAGTTATATATTGTGACAAAATTTTATTTTTGGCAATTTTGGTAATCTTGAGAATTTTTCTGTAAAATATTTAATTTATTATTATTATTTTTTTTTAATGAAAAATATTTAAAATTAAATATTACAGCAAAAATAAACATGTTTTTCAAGTCAAAAATATAATTTAATATGATTTCATTATGGCTACATAAACCAACAACTATAGTTTTTTAAAGGTCAGACCTGGTAGAAATAGAATCTTCAAGTGTCAACTCCAAATCCTATTTTTTATACTATATTGTCATAAGGTTTATCCCTAGTTGGAGTTGACAAAGAAGGAGATCAAGATAACTGAGCCTTTTTACACAGTTCTAGACAATTAAATTGAATCTCTGGGGCAATCAGAGAAACAAATACGCCCATAGAGGGAGAAGGATTACTGATGGGAGTGAGTGGTGGATAAAGAGGGCAAGAGGGCAGTATCTCCGCTCCCGCAAAAAGCCTGATGGAACAAATGAAACATCCACTGGCCATATTTATGGTCTTCTTCAAGGAAACAAGCAATTAGGCTGAATGGAATGGATCTTAGTTCCCTGCATGTTTTTCCTTGATATTCTTGATAAGCTTACTGACTCAATCAGTTGTATTTATTTTTTATTTTGTTTTGTTAACAACTGTTTATTGAATTTTATTCTGTGGAACAGTAGTACAAAACAAAAAGCAGCTGTACAAATTTAGAACCCATCCCAACCCATCTCACCCCCTGGTAGACTTAAATAAATAATAATAATAAATAAATAAAATAAATAATAATACAAATATATTAATTCATATTAATAGATAAATAACAATAAAATAATTTTTACAAAGATTTTAGAAAAGACGACACAACATTAAAAGCTGAATGCCATGAAGTAACAGTTTTCACGTTAGATCCATGTATACGAGAAGTAAAGAGTTCCATCGAGATAATGTCCAAAAAATGCACAGTCCAGGTTCGTCTGTCCATTGTGTGAGGAGGATTCCAACGGTTGACCAGCACTTTCTTTGCTGCTGTGAGAGCAGCTAACAGTAAAGATCTTTGTTGGACAGACAAGGTGAAGTCCCAAAAGTCTTTCATGAAAAAATGGCACAGAGTCAAACATATCTCTGTACCCAACAAATATGATAGGTCCAGTGAGAGCTGAGTCCAAAAAGGTGAGAGAGAGGGGCACTCACAAAAAAAATGCAAAAACGTCTCTAAAACTCCTTGGGAACAGAGATTACTCTTAGGAGAAGACGGCAGATTCATATAAAAACGTTTCATTGGAGTCAAGAAAACTCTATGCAGCAATTTCCAATGAATGATTTGGTGATTAGGGTTTTTAGAAGACTATTTAAACATACCCCATGCCTGATCGGAAAATAAAACCTGCACATCCTCATTAAGATCCTTAACCCAAACAGTAGTAATAGATAAAGGTTTGTATGAATGCTCAAGAAGAAAGAGATAGATGACTGAAGCAGAGGAGGGAGATTCCTCAGAAGGAAGGATTAGTTTGTGCAAAGGGTGAATAGGCAGTTGAGGCACCCCATACGCCCGTAGGGGTAAAAAAGGAGGTGCCTGGCAGATTATATTGAGTTTTAAGATTTTGGACGGATTTTAAACCACTATCATCATAGATATCTCCCAGAGTGTTTACTTTACTATGAGTCCATTGCGGACAATGAAATGGAGTACTGCCTGACAAAAGGTTATTATTGTGGAAAATAGGCGAATGCAAATCAGTTGTATGTTTTTTTAAAAGCAGCCATCAAAAGCATATTCCTTAGAACAACTGTGGCCACTTTCCTGTGGCCAATGCGCCACTCTAAAACTAAAGTGAGGCGAGAATGCTGTTCAAACCCACTCCCCAGATTTGAACTTCACAGGCCTCTAGGCATTCTTTGATGTGCTGCTTCATATGGACCCCCCCAAAAAACAACATCTGATGCCAACACCTGGCAGCGCTTTTAACTACCCCTCTACCAACCCCCAAACTCTACCTACCCCCTTCAAATAGAAGGTAAGGGGGAGGGTGAAACAGCGTAGCAGCTCACCCAGATGGATCCTGATAGTGCACTAAGTAAAAAGAACCACCACAACATCTGGCCTTCAATTTGAGATTTTGTGATTGAGCTCAGCTAAAAGTAATCTGTAATAATGTGAGGGGCAGCTAAAATCTATGAAAACTACTTAATTGATAGAACAAATACGATACAATGATCAACAGAGATGTGACCTAGGCATTTCTAGATCATGAGTTTTGATCCCATCCCCCTGTCTCCCCCTTTTATATTGTAAAATTGTATATAATTTTAATTATTTTTAATTTATTATTTTAATATTACACTTTTTTTCCATTTTACAATACAAATAATATAGAACACAAAATATACACTACCTTTATTGATTGATTAACTGACAGGAATTAATAGTTTTATATAATTTTATTCCTCAAGGATGTATCATAATTATCTGTTACACTGAAAAAAATGATACATTGAATTTACTAATTTTTTGGTAAGTGGTTGCAATCAATCTATTTTAGCTACATTTAAATAATAAAATTTAGTTGACTAACTTTCAGTAAAATTTGTTTATTTAAATGTAGCTAAAATAAATTGATTGCAACCACTTACCTTAATAAAAATTAGTAAATTCAATGTATCATTTTTTTCAGTGTAGGAGATTCTACAAACAAATTTTTGTAATATAAAAAATATTTAAAAAAAATTTAAATAATATAAAATCAATCACTGAAAAGCCTTTATTGGTCCGCCACTATAACAATAACTGTTCATTTTCACTTTTTAAAGTGTATGTTACGACCATGAACTGTAAAATAAGATGGACGTTGCGTCCTTGTAACATGACTCCCCATTTGTAT